>NC_137969.1:109910849-110093349 GCF_963924665.1 Micromys minutus
TACACAAGCACATATGAACATGTATACACACACACAAGAGCCCACGTATGAGAACATATGAACACACACATGCATCACACACACACACACACACACACACACACACACACACACACATCACATCACATCACATATACCCTAAAAAGAAAGAAAAACGAACCTCCCAAACTGGGAGCCAAGTAAAGCTTTTCTCTCTGTAAACAGGCTGATTCTCTCAGCCCTTTGGTACAGCGCGGGGGTTGGGGGGGGAGCTGACTAGTGTACGCAGGCACAAAACAGACAGCTGAGTAGCTCCCCGAAAAAGAAGAGGGGAGCACTGTGCCCCGGCGCACTGCTGAGTGGAGGAGAGGGCCTCGGAACGCGCATGCATCTCTCCATCTAGTGAGTGATTTCTACCGAGGTTGACAAGTTGGATAGGGACTGTTTGTGGGAAATCTGTGCTTCTTTTAACTACCCTCGAGGAATTATTTAAAGGAAATCAGTGGAGTCCAAACAGAGCCCCATTATAGGAATTTCCATGCATCCATTTTTCCAAACCAGAGCACACCTGTGGTCATTCTCCTGCTTCTCTGTCCACCTGGCACACAGCTAAAAGCCCATACGTAACATTTCCTCCAAATTGTCACAGAGGTTGAAAAACAAAAACAAAAAAACAAAACAAAACAAAACACACACACACACACACACACACACAAACAAACCCTTGAGGCCACCACAGTACAGCCGTGAGATGAAAGCACGGCATGCATTTTCAAAACCTAAAACATGGAGCAGGAGAATTATTTTTCCAGATGTTGCTGAGTAAATGCCCAACCAAGCCTGGCGGCAGAGCAGGGACTAAGAATTCAGGGAACAAAGCCAGTCACGCTCCGTGCCTAAAGGAAACACAGATCAGGAGCCGTGGGGGTGTTCTCCAGGTTTTGGGGAAGGTCTTAAGACATGAACAGACAAGGAGGTTGGGGAAATGGCTGATGTAAAGTAGCTGCCATGAAAACATGAGGAATGGAGTTTGCATCCCAAAACCTGTTACAACTGGGTTCGGCAGCATTAGGCTGGTAACCCCAGCACTAGAAGTAATGGGCTCATCCCTGGATCTCACTGGTCAGCAGCCTAGCCAGATCTATGAACAGGTCAGAGAAAAAGACTTTGTTTCAAAAAAATAAAAAAATAAAAATAAGGGTGAAGGGCAAAGGAGATGACTCAGGAAAATGGTTCTCAACCTGTGGGTCATAACTTCTTTCAGGGGGGTTACTTCTAATGCCTACATATTATATATTTACATTGCAATTCATAACAGTAGCAAGATTACAGCTATGAAGTAGCAATGAAAGTAATTCTATGGCTGGGGTGACCGTGACCGGAGGAACTGTATTAAGGATCTCAGCACTGGGAAGGTTGAGAACTGCTGAGTCAGCAAACCTGACAACCTGCGTTCAATTCTGAGAAAAACAACTCCAGAAAGTTGTCTTCCGACCTCCTCACGCGTGCTATGGCACACAATGCCCGTCCCTGCCCATGTGTGTGCACACACATGTATGCACTCACATACAACCTTTACAGATCCGCATGTACGCGGAATACAGCTGGCCACAACATGGGAGTGAATACAAAGGGCATGCGCACCCCTCAACACCCTCACAGGGGACAGGGGGACAGTTTACACGAAGAATCTGGTGCTTAGAAATTCGAAGCCAGAGCAGGCCACCTGGAGAGTCACACCCTTAAGGAGAACAAGCTGCTCAGCCCTTCCCTCTACCCTCAGCTGACTAAGGTGTCATCTGAAGTAACACTTGATCAGAAAAGCCTTTTCCATCCAACGGGGCAGTGCTCTCCCATCCAGATCCAGCTGCGGAGTGAGTCCATTGACAAGGTACACGTGCTTTTAATAAGGTATGCAGGCATCATATTTAATAAGGTACTACGGAGGCCATATGCAGATATTCATGAGCTACACCGACGGTGTAGATTCAAAGGACCACAGTTAAAGTTCTGTGCCTCCTATGGTCACTGAGGTTTAAAGTGTGTAATTAGTTTGTGTGGAGTGAACAGGGCTTCTGCACATAAGCCTTCTTCCTTCCCTTCCTCCAGGACTCTAAGAACTGTCGCCAGAGGTACCAATCCTGAAATGCCCTATATAAAATAGAAAATTAGGGTGGCTTGGTATCACCTGATTGTGTTTATAATCAGTTAGAAGAGACACACCGTATGTGTGTCTGTGAGGGCATTTCTGAAGACATAACTGATCAGAGAAGACCCACCCTGAATGTGAGCGATGCCATCCCATGGGCTGGGGTCCTGGACAGAACAAAAAAGAAAAAGAGGCCACCATGTCTCTTTGCTTCCTGTTCCTCTGGGGACGGCCACACACTCCGTCAGCCTTGACTTCCATGCCGTGACCTTCTCGATCTGCAAGACAGACCTAGCCTCCATTACGTTGTTTTGCTGCTGTTTGCTGCCCAGCTTTCTAACAGCAACAACCAGTCAAGGATCTCCTCCCTATACACATGAATCAAAGCAGGTCTCGTGGTCTTTAACCCTTGACTCCGCCTCGTTACCCGCCATGGTCTCTTCTGATGTTTTTCACATGCTTGTCTGCCTGTTGGCTTACTGTCTCCTTCCCACGAGACCCAGGCATCTGTTTTGCTCACCGTTGCATCTCCAGAACCTGGAAGAACGCCTGACAGAGGGTGTTAGGTAAGTGTTGAACGAGTGGATGGTTCCATCCATCAGTGTCAGACTACAAGGAGAGCAGACTGCTGAGGTGCAGCCTGAGCCCTCGCAGCCTATGGAGACGCCAGAGTCTGTATAAAATGAAAAGACTCAATAGTTTCTTTTGTTTTTGGAGAATCTGTTTTTCCAGTTCTTCTCCTGGCTTTGGCTTCCTGTTCCCTCTTAGATTAGAGCAGTCCCCCTAAGAAACAGTCCGCCCCATCATGACAGACTCTAGCTGCTCCACCTTGGCTGACTGGTTGGAGCATCTATCCCACATGCTGAGGTTTGAATGTGAAATGTCCCTCATGGGAACACGTACTCGAACACTTGATCCCAGCTGGTGTTGACGCTTTGAAAGGTTGTAGGATGTTTAAGTGAGGGAGCTGAACTACAAGTGGGTCACTCTGGGCAGGTGCTGAAGTTCTGTAGCCTGGCTCAGTGTTCTTCTGCTCACCTGTGTGTTTCCTGGCAGCAGGTGCAATCTGACCAGTCAACCACCTGCTCCTGCTGCTATTCCTTTTCAGCCACAATGAATGTTTCTCCTCAAACTGTAAGCCAGAATAAACTGTTCCTTCCTTAAGCTGCTTCCCCCTCCCCCAGGCATTTTTGTTCCAAGAACAAGAGATACCACTTTTATATTATGTCATTTGTATATGACATCATCACTTGTATATGACGTCACTTGTATATGATGTCACTAATATATAACATAACTTCTATATGGTGCTTTATAAGACAGAGCATCTCAGCCACTTCACTCTTGTTTTAGAAAGGCATTCACCTGCTTGTTCATCCCAGGGAAGGATTCTTAAGCCACGTCCCCACTAGACATAGAGGGACTTAATGGATGACTGTTGAAAGAAGGAGTAGGAAATTAGGAATTAGTTTTTGGCAACAGAAAAGAATAGCAGCCTTCAAGCTGAATGACTTCAAGAAATGATCAGAAACTCTGAAGACTTCGCGGGGAGGGTCCCCCTATGGAAGAGAAGCATGAGGGCTGTCCCTCCCTTTAGTCTGCTGGTGGAGCTTAATGAGAGTGTACAGCATGCCATGGGCACACTTTGCATCGTACAGACACTGGTGTATAATTTTAACAAACCTTAATTCTCTCGCCTTCAGCTGTATTTTCTTCATGAGCCCAGAAGTCTCTTGATCACACAGTTGGGATCTAAATAGAAGGGAACTATCATATGCCTAGAACACTGTACTTCCGAGTTACGTAATGACCCATTATGTAACGTGGCATGTAGGTATACGCTTCTTTGATGTAAAATGAGTTTTAGCTAATGTGTTTTGAGTCCCTCTCCCCTCAGGAATATGGTATTTTCTTTTTTTTCTCTTTATTCTCTTCTTTTCAGTGCTGGGAATCAGTCCCCATGGCCTTGCACCTGCTAAGTTAAGAGCGTGAGCTCTACGCCGGCTGTACGAAAAACTTCCTGGTTAAGTATTTACTGGTTCCTTGCTTGTAACCTATTACAGTTGAGTCAGCAAGAATCCGATGAGCAAATTCACATCGAGATGTTGATGACTTGAGCTGGAGAGATGGCTCAGCCTTAAAGGCTAGGCCCACAGCCCAAAACATAAGAGATGTTAATGACTGGAAGGGATGCTGGGACTCAGGGGATAGCCAAGGGATAAGTGTGCTCTTAGTGTGTGCACAGGGTTCTGGGTTAACATCTTGGTAGAAGAGAAGAGGAAGGAGGAAGTGTCAAGGGATGGCTAACGTGGTGTAAACACCGCTGGGGTTTAGAGTCTGGGGTTGCAGACTTTAAAGCAGCACTGAGACCTAATGACTCAGAATCTGTGTATCAGAGAGATGCCCGGGCTTTCTGGAATAAGGAGGTACTCGATCATTTGTCCCGTCAGCATGGAATGGAGCTGTTTAAAGTCAGAGGGCAGATCCTGTGTGACTGAGGAGGTAAATCTTCCACAGGTGGAAGCCTCCCTTCTTGCTCTCTGTGCCTCTCCTCCAAACCTTCTCAGAAATGCAACTTGCTAACATCCAGCTCCTCCCCTCCCCACCTTCACACTCTCCTTCTCTAATGCTGACATACAGAAACACGCCTCCGCACACCAAGGGTGAATATCATGAACCTATTTATCTATTTTTACAGTTATGTGGTTCACTTTCAGTAGAGATGATTTAGCATAAATCTGTTACTGCTTGGCTCCCAGAAAGGGATGCAACTTAGTTGCTTTGGACTGTGGTTTGGATATAAAATGTCCCCTGAGGGCTGCTATGCCTGTTGAGTTGGCCCCAGCTGGCACTGCTATCTGGGAAGGCTATACGGACCTTTTAGGAGGTGGAGCCTGTGTGGAGAAAGTATGTCACTGATGGCCGGTTTGAGGACTTTATAGCTTGGCCTCCCTCCCTCTCTCCCTCCCTCCCTCTCTCCCTCTCTCTCCCCCTCTACCTCTCCTTCCTTTTCTCTTTCCCCCTCTCCCTCCCTCTCTCTCCCCCTCTACCTCTCCTTCCTTTTCTCTTTCCCCCTTTCCCTCCCTCCCTCTTTCCCACCCTCCCTCTCTCTTCTCCTTTCCCTCTCTCCCCCTCTCTTCCTCTCTTTCTTCTCTCTCTGTCTGCTCCCTCTCTCTCCCTCCCTCATCTCTCTCCCTCTCCTCTCCCTCTCTTTTTCCCTCTTCCTCTTTCTCTCCCTCTCCCCCTCTTCCTCTCCTTTCTTCCTTTCTTCTCTCTCCCTCCCTCCCCCCTTCCCCCTTCCTCTCTCTCCTTCTCTCCCTCCCTCCCTCCCTTCCTCCACTCCTTCCCCCTCCCTCTCTCTTTCCCTCTCTCCCTCCCTCCCTCTGCTTTTTGACTACCAGGCTGACTCCTTACAGCTGCTGCTTGGCTTCTTCAGCATGATGAACTACCATGCCTCAGCTCACTCTAAAGACAACTGGCAAGTTCATTCTAAAATCTGCATGGGAATGCCACAATGAAACACATCCTTTTGTATACAATTTTTTTAAAAAATTTCAAAACCTATGGAATTTCTCTAAGGACATGGAAGAACCAAAAATTTAAAAAATAGAACGAAGTTTGACAAATTACACTGACTAATTTCAATGCTTTTTTTTTTTTTTTAAAGATTCAGACACACCAGAAGAGGAAGGACATCAGATCCCATTACGGATGGTTGTGAGCCACCATGTTGTTGCTGAGACTTAAACTCTGGAAGAGTAGCCAGTGCTCTTAACCATTGAGCCATCTCTCCAGCCCTCCCTTCAACACTGATGTTAACTGTAGTAAGGAAGATGATGTGATGCAGGTGCAAGGGGAAACAAATACATTAAGGAATAGAAGGAGGTTGAGAAGCTCCGAATCAAATATATGGTAAATTGCCTACCAACAAAAGTATGAAGAGTAACAGAGAGTAAGTAAGGCCTTTTTAAAAAATATAATATGCTAGAAAACTGGATTCCCATACCTTAAGTTTATCATCACAGCATCCTAGATCTAGAGGTAGGAGGGTCAGAAAGTCAGGGTCACATCCAACTGTATGGTGGGTTTTAGGTCAGCCTAGGTTTCATGTGATGGTCACATGCTTGTAGAAGACAAGGTAGGTTTAAAGAGTCTCCATACTCTAAAGGTTGGTAAGAAGACTTTTGTGGGACACAAAGGCATAAGCAATAAAATTTTAAATTAATAGATTAAACCCGGTCTTAGTTTCATTTCCTGGTACTTTGGTACAATAACATGACAAAAACAGCTTAAGGAGAACTAGTTTAGCCTGGTGCTGGTGGTGATGCCTTTAGTCCCAGCTTTCTGGAACCAAAAGCAAGAGCATTTCTGTGAGTTTAAGGCCAGTCTGGTCTACCAATCGAGCTTCAGGACAACCAGGGCTACACAGTGAAACCCTGTTTTAAATACTCCCCCCCCCGCAAGGAGAAAGGGTTTCTAATTCCAGACAGATACAATCTGTCATGGGAGGCGTGGGGAGGCACAGGACCAGGAACAGAAAGCTGACCAATGACATTGCATCTACTTTCAGGAAGCAGAGTGTGAACAGTGCTGGGCTAAAGGGCTCGAGGCCTGGCCCCAGTGATCTACTTCCTCCAGGGAGACTCCACTAAAATCTGGAAAGAAGATTTAAAAGAGCATTTTGCCAAAAAAAAAAAAAAAAACTATATGAAATTGGCCAATAAGCATATGAAAAATGGTCAGTATTTCTGCACATCGCAGGCTGGTCAAAACTATAGTATGGGGGCTGGAGAGACAGATAGTGACTAAGGACCCAGTTTGACTCCCAGCAGCCATGTGGGTACTCACAACTATCTGTAATGTCAATCCTAGGTGACCTAATGCCCTCTTCAGGACTCTCATGGCACCAGGTACACAAACAACAACAACAACAATAATAAAAAAAGTTTTTAATCACAATAGGAAGCTATAACACAACCTCTGGAACAGCTAAATTTTATATCTGACAACATCAAGTGGTGACAAGGAAGAAGAGCCCCTGGAACTATGTACAAAAAAGGGCAACCACTTTGGAAAAGAGTTGGGCTGTCACTTACAAAATCACATTAGTCCTACTACCCAGCAGTTCCACTCCTAAGAAAAATGAAAACATGGTCACATAAAAACTCATAAACACTGCAGGAGACAGCCCACACCTTCACTCCCTCTTATATGAAACACTAGGGAAAGGTACAAACACAGACTCAGTGATCCTGAGACCAGAGAGGGAGAAGGGAACATCAGAGAATATTTTGTGGTGAAATATTCAAAAATCTTGCTTAGGATGACGATTTCACAGAACTCTAGAACAGGAAGTTGTAAAGGATTACAATGTAATGTGTTGGTTATTCTTGTCACTGTGCCTTAAACATTGTGAGTAACAGGCCTGTGTGCAGAGGTAAACAGGTGCCCCGCCATAAGGGAGATGTGCAGAGATGCCAGGCCAACCCACTTGTGTGGACCCAGGAGAGAAGCAGCAAAGGCAGCTTCTGGGTACCACCAGCTGCATCTGGGCAGCCTGATCTGGTTACAGCTGGACGACCTGATGACATCTCTTCTTCTCTGGGGAGCACCTGCTGCCTCACTGACAACCTTGCAACCTGGAGGATAGATTGCCTCCCACCCCAAGTCTTCATGGAGAGACAGATCAGAAATGAAAAGGCCCATGGCTTAGACCAAAAAAGGCCGAAGGTATTTGCTTGATAACCATCTTCACATTCAAACTGCTAATTACCATGCAGCCTCCAACTATTTCCAATTAACTTATGCTATACTCATTTTGTATGAGCATCTCCCTCTTCTCCCTTCTCCTCCTCCTCTCTTTCCCCCTCTCTCCATGTGATTCAAAAGTTTGAGTATCAACACTCCTACAAAATTTCTCTGCCAAAGGTCAAAGTGACCTACTTTCTAACTGCCAATTCTAAAGCACTCTCTCATCCTCAATTTACATAGATCTTGGCTCCACTCAGAATCCTTCCCACCCAGTCTGGTAGATTTGTAATGTATTTCTCATCTGAGTGGCCTGTTTATCAATGTCTCCTTCCATCTCTCAGATGACTCCAACTCAGCCCCCTCTTTTTATCACTGTCCCTTCTGGGGCCCAGCAGGTGTTTTCTGTAAGAAATCAGATAGTAAATATTTTAGGTTTTGTAGATCAAAAGGTCCCCTCCATAAATACTTTCTGTGGGGTGTGTGTGTGTGTGTGTGTGTGTGCTTGTTTGTGCCAGTCCTTTGAAATTGTCTCAGCCATTCTTAGCTCACTGGTCATGTCAGAGATGAGTTTCTGTTTCCTGCCCCACCCCCTTCACCTGAGAGTTCTTTCTGGTTCGTTCTACCTACCCTCCCTTAAGCCTTCAGCATCCATCTGGGACCCAGCAGCCTGAAGAGCCATGGTTTTTATGTCCTGTTTTCCCACTAGAAGGGAGTTAAAAGCACCTCCATATTTTTTTCATTCCCAGGAAATTCTGGTTGTACAAAAGATAAGGATGTCCAAGAATATAAACTGCTGTTTCATAAAGGAACAGATGTTGGGCTAGAAAAACAGTTCAGGGCGTAAAGGCATACCCTGTGCAATCCTGGAAGCCCAAGTTCAATCCCTGGGACCCACATCAAAGAGCAGAAAGAGAGGCGACTCCATATATACCTATGGCCACATGCTCTCTCCTTCCCTACCAGTAATCATTAGAAAAAAAATGTGACTTTTAAGCTTATTAAAAATATTTTTAACTAAAACTCAAGAAAAGAAGAGACCAGAAAGTCGTTTTGGATTGCTGCCCCCGCCTGCCTAGTTAAAAATTGTGAGCTCCAGGTTGAGAAAGAGACCCTGTCTCTAAGGAATGGAGTAGGGAGAGAGAAAGGGTACTCAGTACCCTCTACTGACCCCCACACAGACACACACATTCACACACATTACAAACATACAACACACACATGTTGGTATGGGCACACAAATATACACACATTCTGCCTGCCCAGGAGGCAAAAAAGTCTTCATTACAATTTTTGTTTATGAGTTTTGAATCATTAATGAGATTTTTTTTTCTTTGCTGCCACACCAAAGGCTAGTCACTCTTCCTTTTTTCTTTCTTTCTCTTTGTGTACATTTAGGTTATTAAATCTTAGTTAAAATATATAATGGAGATATTGGTTTTTTTGAGAAAGGGTGTCACATAGCCCAGAATGGCTTCAAATTCACTATATAGCCAAGGTTGGCCTTGAGTTTCTGGTCTTTATTTCTGCTTCCCAGCTGTGGAGATTACAGGCATTCACCACTATGTCCCTAAATATTTTGTTATAGACTATCTTGGGCAGGTTTTTTTTTTAATTTTTTAATTAATTATTTTTATTATGTTTTATGTGTACAGATATTTTGCCTGCAAATATGTGTGTGTATCATGTGTGTGTCTGGTACCCAAGGAGGCCAGAAGAGGGTTGCAGGATCTAATGCTCCTGGAACTAGAGTTATAGATTTTGGTGAACTACCTCTGGGAGCAGCTAGTTCTCTCAACTGCTGTGCCATCTCTCCAGCCCTAAGTGTGTTGTGTGTGTGTGTGTGTTAGTTTTATGGGTTTTTGTTGTTGTTGTTGTTTTTAGGTTTTTTTTTTTTTTTTTTTTTTTTTGAGAGAGGGTCTCTCTATATGTAGCTCTGGTTATCCTGGAACTTGCTATGTAGACCAGGCTGGCCTCAGACTCACAGAGAACTACCTGCTTCTGCCTCCTGAGTGCTAGAATTGAAGATTTATACCACCATGCTAGGCTTTAGTTTTGTGGCAGTAATAATGTGGAATGGATTGTTTCATTTAGTATTACAAAGTTCTACTGTTTGTTGGGGTTTTGTCATCGTTGTTGTTGTTTTATGAGATAGATTGGCCTGGAACTTGTTATATAGGCGAGGCTGGTTTTAAACTTCTGATTCTCCTGTTTCTACCTCCTAAGTGTTAGGAATATAGGTATGTACAATGTACCTGTTTTATGCAATGCTGGGGATAGAACCCAGGGTTGTCCACATAGGCAAGTCCTGTACTAACTGAGCTATGCCCCCAGCTACCATATGGTAGTTAGAATAGGTCTGACTCCCTTAGAAAGTGGCACTATTAAGAGGCATGGCCTTGTTGGAGTAGGTGTGTCCTTGTTGGAGAAAGTGTGTACCCTGTGTTAGTGGGCTTTGAGGTCTCATATATAAGCTCAATATATACCCAGTGCAGAAGAGAGTGTCCTCCTGGCTGTCTACAGATCAAGACGCAGAACTCTCAGATCCTCCGGCCCCAGGCCTGCCTGCACACTGCCATGCTCCCGCTATGATAACCAAACCATGAACTGAACCTCTGGACCTGTGAACCAGCCCCAGTTAAATGTTTCCTTTTATAAGAGTTGTCTCTGTCATGGTGTCTTCTTCACAGCAATGAAACCCTAAATAAGACATACCATTAAAACAAAACAAAACAAAACCCTACATTCCTCATTTGGGAGGCTGAGGCAGGAGGACACAAGCCTGAGGTCAACTTGAGGTACATAACAAGAATCTCTTTCAAGGAGGTGTTTTGATTGTTTGTTTAAAGCTGTTTGTTAAAAGTGAGTGCAATTATTAAATCCCCAATAACAATGAATAAGGAGGAGGAGAAGGAGGAAGATGAGAAGGAAGAGGAGGCATCATCCAAGAAATTATGACTAGATGCCCATAATAAGCAAGCAATGACTTTCTAAGTAAGCCATGACAGTAGCATGTTGAGTGGAGGTGTGACTCAGACAGGAGTCAGTTAGGTTATGCCAGGAGTGACCTGAGGGACCCAGAAGCTTCCTCAGATCTCCGAGCTGAGCTCTTCCTTGAGATGCCTTCTAGATCCTAAGGGATGGAGAGCCTTTAGCAAGCAGAGGGCAAAAGGCAGAAGGATTGCTTTGTTGTTTCATTTTGACATTTAAATACCACGGTGAAAACTCTTGGCCTTTAAATTAAGCCTGTATTTGGTTTACAAGATGCTTATGATCTGTCTTAGCCTTCGCAGCAGCCTCACCTCACATCTTACCTCACCTGTCCCTCTTCTCCTCACCCCTCCCTTCCCCTCATCTCCTTTCTTTAATATAAGGTCTCCCCATGTAGCCGAGGCTGGTCTTGACTTCACTGTATAGCCCGTGCCGGCCTCAAACTCATAACTTCTGAGTAGAGAGGGTCTGAACCACTATATTCAGTTTACTTCTTTCTGTTTCCAGAAAAGTCCCCATCTTTCTTGTGAGGCCTTTGCATGATGTCCCGGCCCTTTTTCCATCCCTTCCTCAGCTACTACTATGGCCTAAATTGTGTCCCTAAAAGTAAAAAAAAAAAAAAAAATTATCCTGAGTTGAGCCCAGTGATAGACCTATAATCTCAGAGTTCAGGAGGTTGAAGCAGGAGGATTATGAATTCAAAGTCAGCCTTGGCTACCTATCAAGACTCTGTCTCAAAAACAAACAAAAGTCATACTTGGAAGCTCTAACACCTAGAGCCTGAGAATGTGAGCAGGTTTGGACATAGGACCATCCCAGAAACAAATAAGTCAGGATGAGGTCACACTAGAGTAGGGTGGCATCTTAAAGGACTCCTGTTATTATGAAAGAGGCTGACCTGGACACATTAAGCCACAGCCTAAGACTCTAGGGGAAGACTGAAGTTTTGCTGCCACATGGATTGCTAAGGCTATCCGGCCATCACCAGAGGCTGGGGATCATGGGAGTTATTCAGACTCATGCCTAGAGAAGGGACCACAGTGCTCATGCCTGCGCCTGAACTTTGACCTGCAGGGTTTGAGCAGATCTGAATTGTCTTTTGATTGTTTAAGTCTTGGAGTCATGGGATTGTGTTGTGGCAGTCATTATATTGCCTTTCTCTGTGCTGGTTATTTTTCTCAGTGCTACACTAGACAGCTGACAAGGATCAACTTAAGGAGAGAGCTTTATCTGAGCTCAGGGTTAAGAGGATCTAGCCCTTCATATGCAATGAGGAAGGCATAATGACTCCATGACAATGGGGCCAGCTACCTGTTTACCTCCCTGCAGACAAGGAAGCAGAGACAGGCCAGGAAGTAGGGTCAGACTGTGGATCTCAACTGCACCCCACCTCAAAGATTCACTTCCTTCAGCAAGGGCCTACTCCTCAAAGGATTCACAGCCTCCCAAAATAGTGACACCAACTGGAAATCAAGGGCTCAAACACATGCGCCTGTGAGAGACACTTTACCTCTAAACATTAACTCTCCATTCACAACCCACTCAGGTAGCTGTTGTGGTCCCCTGTCCTCATCCCTCATTGTTCCAAGAGCTCACACAGTGATAAGCAAAGGTTTTCTAAGACTGTAAGTGGGCTTCTCCATTGCCCCTGGATTTCTCCACTGCCCCTGGATGCCAACCTCATACCCCATTAAATGTACCAAGATGCGTGTTTCTCCTAAAGCATCATTTAATGGTGGAAACATCTCTGAACGGGGTGCGTGGTGTTGTTTGGAAATGAATGATGAGTCTCCATCCACAATCACTCAATCCGTTGTAATTGTGTATACCTAGGGCATATGGGGGAAATGTTCCTTAAAAATTGTTTTCAAGGGGGTGACATTCAGCCGGTGGTTAGGGGAGATGTACCTTCCACCTTGGACCATGGTCAAGTTCATCTGTAACTTTGCAGAGAAGGCACTGTTGATGGTGGCCATTGCCATGACTAACTCGAAGCCTCAATTGGCCACATTTTGGCACTATGCCAAGGTTGAGCTGGTTCCCCCAACCCCTGGTGAAATCTCTACAGCTATTAAAAACGTGAAAAAGATAATTCACAGTGCTAAAGCTGGTAGCTTCTGACACCTTACAGTTAAGGAAGCTGTGATGAATGGTTTGGTGGCCACTGAGGTGTGGATGTGATTTTATATAAGAGAGATCATAGGCAAAGGTGGCATTGTTGGCTATGATGTTTGAAGACCATCTTTAGCTTCTGATTTAAGTTCTTATTTGAATGTTCTTGGACCATGTGTAATGAGACTGCAATCTGAATAAAGTCCTAGCTGTGGAAAAAAAAAATTGTTTTCAAAATGGGACAACTTTTACAAATGTCACTTGAACTTGTATATGGTTGACAGTACATTCTATTCTGCTGACACACATTTATTTGATTTTGTTATCATTTTTAATATTTTAGGCCTGGTTCTCTCCGGAGTAGAAAAGTTATGGGTCTTAAGTTCCTTCCTATAGTGCCTAAAGAATCATTTCACACACACACATGCACACACACACAAACACACACAGGCATGCATATACACAATAACACACACACACATATACTATATAAACATGTACATGCATATACACATGCACACATGCACACCTACATACATGCACATACATACATGCACATATATACATACATACACATATAACACACACAAATATGCACACAGAGCACCCTGAGATTTTTTTTTGGATTTGGTTTTGTTCTATTTTCTGTGCTGGGAGTAACCTTGTTCTAGTTGGCTGTCTGCTGCTGTAATAAAACACCATGACAAAAAGCAACTTGTGGTAGAAAGGGCTTATTTCATCTTGAAGCTAATAGTCTGTCATGGAGGAAAGTCAGGGCAGGCACTCAGGCAGGGGCCTGGAGACAGAAACTAAATCAGAGGCCATGGAGAAATGCTGCATTCTGGCTCGGTCAGGGTCAGCCTGCTTTCTTATAGAATCCAGGACCAGCTGCCTAGGGGTGGCATCCTCAACAGTGGGCTGGGCCCTTCTGTGTCAATCATTAATCAAGAAAATGTCCCATAGACATGCTAGTAGACATGTATAAGCCAGTCTGATTTCCTCAGTTGGGGTTCTCTCTTCTCAAATGGCCCTAGCCAGTGTTAAGTTGACAAAAGCAAACCAGTACAAACCATGCTTGAAAAGTAGGATTTATTCGTACATACCCATAGCCTTTATCTGTGTCGTCACCTTCCACATAGACACGTTTTTTACAGTACTAATGATCATAATGAAAGACCAGGATAAAGCCTGACTCCCTAACAGGTAAAGTAGAAGACCCCTAGCAGGTAGAGTAGAGCCAAAAATGTAGGCTAGCCAGTTCTGCAATACTATCCTTCTATTCTAGGAACTAGCTGACCATAAAAGAATTTATGGCCCTAAGGTCAGGATGACTTTGTTTCAGAAACTAACTGACCATAAAAACATAAAAGTTAAATAACACATTATAAACAATCTTGAGAAACCGGATGTTCCCCTTGCGATTCTTCACTGGTAGTTTTTACCTTGTAAACAATCTTGAGAAACCAGGTACTTCCCTTATGTTTCTTCACTGGTATTTTTGGTATTCTCCAATGACATACTTCCCCCCCTCCCACCCCGGGTTGTGGTTTGTCTTCCTTAAAAGCCCCTACTCTCAGCCACTCGGGGTCAGACTCTTCTCTCTACTCCTGTGTGGGATATGAGTCTCGATCCCTGTGCACTGGTTAATAAAAACACCTCGTGTAATTGCAGCAAGGACGGTCTCTCGTGAGTTCTTGGGAGGTTGTATTACCCTGAGACATGACTGAGGGTCTCCGCTCTGTGGGGAGTCTTTCAATAATATGTGAGAGAGCAACATTCATACAAGAAGAAAGATATATGTTGGCTCATAGCTTCAGAAAGTGCAGTCCATGGTCCTGTGCTCTTGATACTGGGCCATGGTCACAGAAACATGGGCAGGAGTCTGTTCAGCCCCTGGTGACAGAAAGCAGAGAGAAGGAAGGAGGAGCTAAGACACTGAGGCCACCTTTAGGATACACCCCCAGTGATGGACTTCCCTCAGTAACCCCCTACTTCAAGCTTCACCCCATTGTCCAAATCTTACTTTAATCTTCATTTTCCGAAAATTTTAAGTGACCAAATTCCTTTTAGTGTGCAGGAAGATATACCTTCGTCCAAAGCTGGAGGACGACCTAACATGTATCAGCTCTCTCCTTCTAGCCTGTGAAGTCTGCAGTTCAAACTCAGGGTGTCAGGCTTGGCATCAAGTTCCTCCACCAGATGTGCTAGCTCACAGACCCACACAGCTCAAAACTCTTAACTATCCCCCCAAAATAGCATTTGCATCAGGGAGCCAAGCAATCAACACCTGAGCTGATGGGGAACAGGTGACACTCCATCTCTTCTGTATCTCTCTGACAATCTCGGATGGTTCTTGAGGGTCCATCAAAATCTTTCTCCTGTCTCCACCCAGTGTGATATATATCAGTGCACTCCTTCCTCAAACAAACAAGCAAACAAACAAACAAACACAAGACAAAACTGTGCAGATGTGACCTGGAAAAAAAATTGACCAAGTAAGGCAGTAACTAATGTTTATACCTTAAAGTTGCAATGCAGAATTAAACAGGAAGCAAAGAAAAACCCAGGATGCATGTTTTTAACGTGCCTGAAGACATTTATGTTATGTCTTTATATATCGTAACCATATTATGAGAAATGAATCACCTAGTTTTGCTGCTCCTGAGAGACAGGCACAGATGCTAATTATTTTTAAAAAATGACCAGTTTGACTCAGTTTCCATCTCTCTTGGCCTTTCCCCTAGACCTGGGCTCAGAGAGGTGAGTCTCAGAATAGGCCAAGTGAAGGATTCAGAATAAATTTTGTGAATTAAGTCCATGAAGGTGCTAGCCACTGCGACAGGGTAAGCGTGTCACACAAAGAAGGGGAGGGAAGTGGCGGAGCGTGGTTTTCTGTGAAGAAACAAAGGTAGTGAAGATGGAGCCGCCAGCATTCCCTCAGATCCAAACGAACAGTGTCATCAGCGCGGCCTGAGTTTTGTGAGCCTGGCCTCTCTCTGCCCTCACCACAGCTGGGTCTTGTCATCCACAGTCCTCCCCCCCCACACACACACACATAACACTAAAGAAGCCTCTCTAGGTGAAGCCTGGCAGCTGGTGATTGGGTCTTGATCGCCTCAATACCCCTGCTCTCTGGGGAGTCACATTCCTGTGGCGAGCATTAGGCGAGATTACCTCTGTCTTTGTAACCGTTCTCTTTGTGGCTTTCCAAAAGGAAGACTGTGATT
The DNA here is from genome assembly GCF_963924665.1 of Micromys minutus. Taxonomy (NCBI): domain Eukaryota; kingdom Metazoa; phylum Chordata; class Mammalia; order Rodentia; family Muridae; genus Micromys; species Micromys minutus. The sequence goes on from NC_137969.1 coordinate 109,927,056, forward strand.
ATCTATCAAATCGGTTCGCTCCGGTGGAAGACAGGCCGCTTCTACCATACTCTCAAATCCATTTCCCTTGTTTATATGAGGACAGTCTTGCTATGGAAGCCAAGCTGTTCTTGAATTTGCAGTCTTCCTGCCTTAGTCTTCTACGTGCTGGGACTACAGGTATACCTCACCATGCGAGGCTCGAATTCATTTATCTTGGCAAATATTGTAATATTTATGCGTGGGCAGTACTCCCTTGAGTCAATACCTTATCCACTAAAGTTATTAAACATGTCAACAGTGCTTCTCCTGGACCAGGCGTGGTCTCTCCCGACCTGTGTACAACTCATTTAATTAGAGCAGAAACTCTGCACGATGAAGAGCCTACAGACACACAGTTGGGAATGGTGTCCTCAACTGCACAGAGTTCTTTTGTTTGGGTGTGGTTTGTGAGTGGGGGGGCTGTGAGTGTGGTGGCCCATATGTACACCAGGTTTGGAAGTCAGAGTTGATCCTCACTGTGCTGGAGGCTAGATGGCCTATGAACTTCCAGACAGGAGCCCAAAGATTACAGTAAGTGCATGTTGTGTCTAGATTTTTAATTTGGCTTCTTGGAATTTAAACTCAGACCATCATACCTCCATAGCAAGAGTATTGCCCACTGAGCCATCTCCTCAGTCCTAGATGTGTAAGATTTTCAGCCATAAGTATCGATTCTGCCTGTACCTGCTTAACATACCCATTATTCAGATGAGGGATTGAGGCAAGAAAGGAGTCAGAGAAACTCCTTTAGTTAAGGGTTTGATCAATATTTTAATAACTATATAGTAGGAGTTAAAGTTTGATTTAAAAAAAAATGAAACCTAATTAATTCAGCTTACTTGCAAGGGTAGGTGTCTCAGGAGGGGGCTAGAATTCATACCACTTTAAAAAGTATATGAATTATGAAATTATTCCTAGGAACATTCATTCTAGCACATTAAACTAGATTCCAATTAGTTAAGTACTTCCAGATTGACTCTGAAGAGGCACTGTCATGTTCTTAATAAATGTTGATGTCTCACTTATAATCGAGAACAATCATGTATTAAAATTCTTAAAAGTGAAAAAGAGCTGGCTTTGTTTAGGTTGTCAAGTATGTTCCTTTACAAGCTGTCTTAGTCAAAGTCCTAGTGCTGTGAAGAGTCCCTATAATAGCAGACAGTCTTATAAAGGAAAGCATTTCATTAGGGATTACAGTTCAGAGATTTAGTCCATTTGTGGTGGGAAGCATGGTGGCACACATGGTGATGGAGAGGTAGCGGAGAGTTTTACATCCAGATTGGCAGGCAGCAGGAAGAAAGAGAGGGTAACTCAGCCTAGCTTGAGCTTCTGAAACCTCAAAGCCCATCCCTAGCAACCTATTTCCTCTAACAAGGCTACACCCACCCCAACAAGGCCACACCTCCTAATACCACCCCCTAAACATTCAAATACTTCAATCTATGAGGGCCGAGATTATCAACCACCACAAGAGGCCTATGGGCTATCTTGGCAATTTTTTTTTTTTTTTTTTTTGCTGAACAGTTTCTTCTGAAGTTAATCAAAAAATGTTACCACATTACAAATGAGTGTAAAACTTCTTAGAGTTAAGGTCAACTCACCAAGGTTTTATTGTCCTATAAAAGGCAAAATCAAGAAAGTTTTCCAACAGAGCTGTAGGAGAAAAACATGACAAAATTTTGACAGGATTCAAATTCAGGATAACAGAGGGTATGAACCTAATTTTGGCCTAGCATGCCTGAGGCTCCAAGGTCAACTCCCAAACATCACAAAAAGAAACAAATAGGTTAACAGACAAATCTGGTCCACGGCTAATTTAAGACAGATTGTCTTTGGGTCTGATTTCTATAATTAACTGTTTAAAAAAATCTAGAGACTTCCAAGTTAACTTTTCTATATATAAACGCATGCATTACTATTATGCAGCTGACATTTGCTGTGTAGTAGTGTAGGCTTTGACCTTCTTAGTCTTTACTGTACACACGACTCACCTGGGGAGCTAAAGATTCTTATTCTGAAGGTCTGGGCTGGCGTGGGAGAGTCTGGAAATGTAAAATGCACCTGGGTGTGGAGGTGGGATTTCTGAACCAAGGTGCAGGAACCCAGATGGAAATTCCAGCTTCATACTTAGTAGATCTGGGTCTTGGGACAAGACACGGAGTCCCTGTGTGTCTTTGGCTTCCTAGTCTGCAAACTGGAGAGTTTATCCCTGGGGAGTCTGGAGCAAATGCTTAAAAAATGTTAACCAGTTCAAGCAGTTCCTTGAGCACCCAAGGTTACAAAAGTGGCCCCCATCCTCCATTTTTCAGACATGGATACAGAAGATCAGAGAAACAGGATGACATACATATCTGTTGTTATTTAAGGAACAGGAGGTGAGCTACGGTGGGACTGACCCAGGCCCTCTGCACATTCGATACCATTGTGTAGCTTGGTCTCACGGGACTCCTAACAGAGGGAGCAGGGGCTGTCTCTGACTCTGTTGCTTGCCTTCGGGACCCTTTCCCCACACTGGGCTGCCTTGTCCAGCCTTAACAGGAGAGGAGGTGCCTAGTCTGCAACTTGACATCCCATGGTTGGTTGATATCCACGGAAAGCCTGCCCTTTTCTGAGACAAATGGAGTGGATTGGGGGGGGTGGGGGGAGAGAGGAGGAATGAAAAGGAGGGAATGGGAGGGGAGGAGAAGCTGTGGTCAGGATCTGAGGTACAGATAGGTTCATCCCCCTCCCTACTCCTTGTATTCTGACAGGAAAAGGTAATTCTTTCTAACATTCTTCAGCAATGGAAGTGTAGAACCTAAGGGCATGGAGAACTTAAAGGCAAGCTGAAGATTCAGGTGAGTGTCCAGAACAAAAGGAAAATTCACTACCTTGTATATATGGGCCGAGGAGATGGCTCAGTGGGTAAAGGCGCTTGCTGCCAAGCCTGAAACTGGAGTTCAATCCCTGGAACCTGCATAAATGAAGGAGCACTCCAACTTCCACAAGTTGAACTCTGACCTTCATATGTGCAGCTGTAACATGTGCGTGTCTACATGCACACAGAGACACTCTCTGCAGTAAGTAAATAGATACACGTGAAAAGGAAATCCCTAAAATATCATACCTCTCTTGAGAAAAAGCTTCTGATTTTTTTTTTTTACTCAATTTGCAGATTAAAAAAAAAAAAAAAAAAAAAAAAAAAAAAAAAAAAAAAAAAAACCCAGAACCTTTCAGCCATACGTGTATTTGATTGATACTGTCTGTGGTCGTCCAGTCTTTTTCTGCTGTGCTGGGGACTGAACCCAGGGCTTTGGACATGCTTCCATGTAAACAAGTTCACCACTGCCAAGCTGCAGCTCCAGCCCTCTAGCCTCCTTGATACTGGGGACCCACCCTTATCCCGGGGTGCTATGAATTTTGTGGGGTGGTAGTGAGCAAGCAATACACCAGGAGAAACTCCAGGGCTGTTCTTTCTAGAGACTAGCCCTGTGTCCAGCACCAGAACACATTCCAGTGGTACTTCCAGGGAGCTCAGGAGCAGCCTCAGCAAAGCCTCTAAAACAGAGAACAAAAGTGAATATAAAGGTTTGATATTCCCTGGGAAACTAACCAGACAAATGCCCAAGCACGTACACACATGTGTCCAATTATTTATAGAACGGTACTCAAATGATCTATTTAAAACAACAACAACAAAATCAACCTTTATATATAATGGGGTAAAATCCTCTAAAAATGGCCATGATGACAAGATGCCCTTTCCGTCTCCTCCGTATGAGGTCTCTTTTGTCTCCTCTTGTTTTTGCCAGAGAGAAAGAGCGCTGTGTATATTTCCCATCACCCTGCCGCACGTGCTTGAGTTCAGGATCATGTTCACAGCTCACATGTTGTTCTGGCAGCCTGCATGCATTCCTCCCTGCTTCCATCCCTTAAAGGAGCCAGACACAGCCCAGCGGAACCGCAACTGTCACACTGGCAGCAGGTGACAGATGTAACGTGGGCGGCGACTGTGTGATGTGCTGTGGAACTGTTTGGAGAATGTCCCATCGGGGTGATTAGGGAAGACGTGAATATAGTGTACGGCCCAAAGCCACAATCTTATTCGTAATTGTGAACACCAAGAAGAGTGAAAAGGAACAAGCTGTAGGATTCTAAGAAAATACACTGGGGGGTGAGGGGGGAGTTGGCTCAGTGGTTATCAGCACTGGCTGCTCTTCCAGAGGACCTGGGTTCAATCCCCAGCACCTACATGACAGCTCACTACTGTCAGTAACTCCAGTTCCAGAGAATCTGATACCTTCCCACAAATGCATATAAATATATGTACTGGCTGGTTTTGTGTCAACTTGACACAAGCTGGAGTTATCACAGAGAAAGGGGCCTCAGTTGAGGAAATGCCTCCATGAGATCCAGCTGTAAGGTGTTTTCTCAACTAGTGATCAAGGGGGGAGGGCCCAGTCCATTGTGGGTGGTGCCATCCCTGGGCTGGTAGACCTGGGTTCTATAAGAAAGCAGACTGAACAAGCCAGGGGAAGCAAGCCAGTAAGTAACATCCCTCCATGGCCTCTGTATCAGCTCCTGCTTCCTGACCTGCTTGAGGTTCAGTCCTGATTTCCTTTGGTGATGAACAGAAATGTGGAAGTGTAAGCTGAATAAACCCTTTCCTCCCCAACTTGCTTCTTGGTCATGATGTTTGTGCAGGAACAGAGACCCTAAGACCATATATGTATATGCACACACACAGAGATATAGATACAGATATAGATACAGATATAGATACATAACACTGATCCAAAGATCAAGATTTCCCACACTGAATGTTTTTTAGTGATTTGGGAGAAGGTATTTAATGCTTCTTCCACCCTAGTTAGTGTTTAACCTCTCGGGCACGGTGGTAAACACCTGTAATCCCAGCACTTGGGAGGTAAGAGGATCAGGAGTTCAAGGCCAGCCTCAACTACATAGCAAGGCTCTATGAGGCCAATAACAGCAACAGCTAGAACAATTGAAAACAACCTGTATAAATATCCAACCTCTGTATAGTTACTTAGAGATTTTGGTATTAGACACACATCTGATTTGTTATTATAAATAGTGCTGACATTCAAAGCACATGTAGCTTCATGCACCAAGTAGCTCAAAGAGCTGCAAGGGGCAGCATTCTTAAACATCACAGTGACCCAACAGGGCTTGCGGTAGGAAACGGATCCCCATCTACTATTGCAGCTAGTGGAGTGACCTTGTTAAACTCAAATCTGTAGTAGAAGACCATCTAAGCCTCCCAAGCTTCTTCAGATTTATTTCTTTTAAGAGATTTATTTTTAATTACGTGGATGTGTGGCTATGTGCATAAGCGTATATGCCCCTGTGAGAGCACGTGCCTGCGGGATCCAGCAGGGGGCATCAGATCCCCTGGAGCTGGACTTATTGGCAGTGGGAGCAGCCTGGTGTGTGTGGTAGGAACTGAACTTGGGTGTTTCGCAGAAGTGATACATGGTCTTAACCACTGATCCATCTCTCTTTTTTTTGTATGTATATGTATACATTATATGTATATGATTTATATACATATACATATATACATATGTACATCATATACATATACGTATATAAGTATGCTTATACGTATATGTATACACATATATATTTTGTCTAATTGTTTTTGTTCTTTGAGATATATATGGTTTAATGTGACTCAGGGTGGGCTTGAACTTGCTATGAAGCATGGGATGACCTTGAGTTCCTGATTCTCTTGACTCCACTTCTGAAGCACTGGGATTGCAGACATGTACCGTCGTACTTGGTATCTTTCGGTGGTTTGTAAAGTAATTGCACATCCATGTTCAGTGACAGTCTCTAATTTAGGGCTAGTATGATGTGCAGGAGTCAGACAAACAGGAGTCCTAGTGAAGCCATCCTTCTGTGTTTGCACGCATCTCATGTAATGTGTGTCATGTATTACACGTGTATCAGTTTGGCTTTCATTGCAGTTATTGAACATTTCCATGGTATGTTTACCCTCAACACAGTGAGCTTAACAAGAGAACAAAACACAAACTGGCTAGTGGCCACCCTCCTGGAAGTATTCCTACTCTCTGTCCTAGAGACTGGCTGGCTCTGTCACTCAATCCAAGTTCTAAAGCCACTGGGAAGTAAGTGTATCCTCTGGGAGCTTCTATTTACCCCGGGAGAAGGAAAATGTACCCACGAGAAAGTTACTGATCAACATCTAACCATATGAAACCAAGAGCTTGTAAAGAGGAGCCTGGAGCTGGTTGGGACAGGTAAGAGACTTCCACAGAAGAAAAGAGAATCTCAGAAGCTGGCCCACGGATAAAGCGCTGCTCTGAAAGAATTTAATATGGAAAAATGGAGAAACTGAGTATTTGACACTAAATATGCAAAAGCCTGAACAAAGTATGAAGGAGGGTCAAGGACTGGGGACCCACCCCACACCCCTTCCTGCCTGCTTCTTATACTAGGCTTTGTCCTTCAACTCCAGCTAGTGATCTGTAAATTCATGAACTAGCCGCTCACACTTCCTACCATCTGCTGAGGGAATGTTTGATACTCCTTATCGTCGTGGGGGGGGGGGAGGGAACTATAGTCCTTACTACAGAGAAGTGACAGAAGATCTTGTTACTTTTTCCCCCATTCTCTCCCTTTCTTCCTGAATGACTCGGCTGGAAAGTATTAGAAGGGGGAGGGGGGTAAATGTCTTCCTTGCAGGACCAGAGAGTGAGCTTCAGTATATAGAAGCCATAAAGGTTAGATGGGGTCTGCATGTCGAGCAAGGCCTGGCCTGAGGGATCAGTTCCTATAAGGTGGGAGGCGTATGTACATACAGGTATGAAGTGTGTGAGCCAGAGCCCAGGTCGATGGCAGAGACATCCTTACATGGAACACCTTGTAATCTTTGTAAGAACATTAAAAAAGTAAGCTAAAATGTGTGTGTGTGTGTGTGTGTGTGTGTGTGTTTATGAGCATGAGTGTTGTACCTGCGTGTATGTTTCACATGCCCAGTGCCCATGGGTGCCAGAAAAGGGCATCCAAATCTCTGAAATGAGCTGCAGTTATAAGCCACCATGTAGGTGCTGAGAACTGAACTGAGGTCCTCTGGGAGAACAGCCAGTGTGCTAACCCCTGCGCAATCTTGCCAGTCTCTCTTTCTCTCTTTAAATATTTTATTATTTATTTAATTATCATTATGACTATCTTGTTTGGTTTTGGATTTTTGTTTTGTTTTTCAAGAGAAAGGGTATCCCTGGCTGTCCTGGAACTCACGGTGTAGACCAGGTTGGCCTTGAACTCAGAGATCCACCTGCCTCTGCCTCCCAAATGCTGAGATTAAAGGAGTGCACCATCACCGCCTGACTTTATGGTGAGTCAGGTTTTCAAATATGTCAGGCTGGCTTTGAGCTTGTAGCTGGCTGGGGCTGATGTTGACTCCTGGTACCTTACAAGTTCTGAGCTCTCAGGCATTTACCACTGGGCCTAGTTTATGCAGTAATAGGGACCAAACTCAGGGCTTTATGCAGACTAGACAAACACTACCAATGGAGCTACATTTCTCCATCCCATATGGTTTATGGACTGACTGACACATAATTTATATATTAATGTATTCATTTGATATGGGCAGTTCATTTTATCTTTAGTATATTCAAGAGGTTAGAGTGCCACCAACACAATTCATTTACAGCTTTTCACTACTGCAGAAAGAAATTCCACGTCTGCTTGTTTCCTCTTCTTCCAGCACTTGGCAACCACAGATCTACTTTCAACCGCTAGAGGCTGCCTACTCTGGAGATTTCAAACATGTGAAGGTCATGTGCTCTCTCATGGCAAGCACCCTTTGAAAATAGCATCGTGTTTTCAAAGATGCTGTTTTCAAAGTTCTTCCGTGGTAGGATGTTGATCAGAACTTCGTTCCTTTACATTGCTGTGCGTGGTGTGACTATACAACATTTGATTTATCCATTCTGCCGTGGTTGTCTCCTTTTGGGGTAACCGAGAAAATGCTGCTATGAATATGTACAAGATGATATGTGGGCATATGTTTTCTCTTGGGCAGATACCCAGGAGCAGATTGAGTCATATGTGAGTCTATGTTTTAAGCCTTTGAGAAACTGGCTTACTGTTGCCACACCACCCGTATATGTAATGGGGACTGATTTCTTCACATCCGCTCAAACACTTGGTATGGGACCTTATGTAATCCTGCTTCATAATCAAATCATGAAAAGACTCATTCTCGGGATGAAAAAGGAAAAACCCTCTGTGAGGTAGAAAGATCTGGAATCAAGCTTTCTGAAACCAGCTTCTTCACCTTACCAGGAAGAAGTTAAAAAGCAGTGTCTGAGGAAGCCGCTCTTACAAGGGGTTTTGGTGTTAGTCAGTTGCCCCTATGACTCAGACTTCCCTGGGTGGGGTAGGGAGTGTCCCCAGTTCCTCGACTCTGGTTCTTCAGGATGGGGCAGCATGCCTGGCAAATCTGGTGCTTTGTTTTATCCAAGGTAGGTAGAGACAAGAAACAACAGCTTTGGGCTCCTTGGTGACCCAGGCAAACAGAAGGCAGATCCAGGACATCTGTAATTGGTTGGCATTTCCAGCTCTGGGAATTCAGAGCCTTTGGGCCACCCACTGATGCCCCATTGGCCATCCCTACCCTACACAGGTGTTCTGTTTGTCCTGTACAGTATTATAAGCACTCTGATTTATGAAACATGCCCGCTGGTCTGTTATTTTTCGATACCTGGCTGAGTTCAGTCTCATACAGTGGTTGTCTGGAGTATTTGCGTTTGCAACTCTTGTTTGAGAGGATGCCTTAGCCATGTTGTTAGAGCCTCAGCAGTTGCTAATAAGAGAGCACGGCCTCTAGCAAAGCAAGCTGTCACGGGTCTGCATTGCAGCAACAAGAAGAGGCATACTTGCTCAGCATACTTAGAAAACAATTAAGCCATGTGACTTGTAGCTACTGAGTCAGTGCAGGGCTGAGACTAGCCACCAAGACACAGACAAACCTGTCCGTGGCTGACAGACTTGAACAAGGCATATAGACCTCAGACCCAAACAGAGTCAGGGTGCAGAGTGTGGGCCTAGCCTAGCTGTCCTACTTTGCTTTCTGTGAAAAAACAGAATGGCCAAAAGCCAGTTGGGAAGGAGAGGGTTTATCTGCCTTGTACTTCTCATTACAGTCCGTTGTCAAGGGGGGTCAAAGCAGGAACCTGAAGGCAGGAACTGAAGCAGAGAGCACAGAAGAATGCTGCTTACTGGATCCCTCCTCAACTAAGGTTTCTTATACAGATTTCTGCTTTTCTGACACAGGTGCAGGCTTATTAGCCTAAAGAGCAGGCCGAAGGCCCACAGTGAGCTGGGCCATCCTACATCAACTAGAAATTAAGAAAATGCCCCATAGGCGTGCTTACCAGCCTACGTCATTTGGCAATTCCTCGGATGAGATTCTCTCTTGTCAGGTGTGTCAAGCCGACAAACAAGACTAGCCATCACACAAAGTTATGGACTTGGGCTCCTTTTTAAACCTGGCTTTGAAAAGCTAGTTACTGTATGAAAAATGGGGACATATTTGCTGGCCGTATCTCCCTGATATGAGATGCAAGATGCATGAAATTCCTACTATGTTCAGTAATATTGGTGTCTCCTTTTATTTCTTTCTATTCCTCTCTCAGATATTTATCAAGCAACTGTACTCTGTGAGATGAAATTAGAAAGACGCTACAGCGTCTTTAAAAATGTTGGAAGGAGGAGGCATATATCCCTTTCAAACCCTTGGTGCTCAGCGGTACCCATCTGAAGACTTCTGGGAGTGTTGGTTGCCAATGGCTCCTTAGCCACACATGCAGGGATGCTGTGCCACCCGTGGGAGTGATATGGCTTACAGCTAATGAGTAGTACAGGTTGCAAGCATTTGGGCTCTTACTCAGGGAGACTGGGCAATTATGTGATGTATACGTGCTCATGAGCTCCCTGGGGGAGGCTAAAGGCAGACTTCCTGAGTGTATGTCTGGCTGGCTACACTGCTCCACACACTTTAATTCTCCTGCATTCTTTCCTTCAGAAGAACTTGGGAAGCCTCCCTCAACCACTTCTATTCCTTATGCCATGGCAGACCCTGGTGTTCTAGGGATCTGATCTGCAACACCTGGTAACCCATGATGCTATCCTGATGAGGCCGAGTTGGTAAGCGGGTGGATGTGCAGTGAAGCTCCTAACGGCTCAAAGCCTGAGCCCCGGCAACCACAGCAACCTTCTAATGGTGTCCTAAAAGATCATTTCTGGCCTTTAGGCTTCTGCTAATAGGACATCCCCGCTCATATTTCAATCAGAAAATTACTTTCCCACTAGCCCAGATAGTTATGTAACCTGTCTCTGTGCTGGTGTGGAGGAGGGGAGAGGGAGGAAGGGAGGAAGGGAGAGAGGGGGAGGGAGGATATCACGAGACAAGTGGAGTTGATTTGCCTTATCAAGTTTTGTAATTTAAGTGGCCCACTGTGCTCCGCGTCTTACAGAAAAGTCCATTTAAATCAAAGCCATTGTTAATCTTTTCATTTTTCTGGTTTTTCAAGACAGGGTTTCTCTGTGTAGCCCCAGCTGTCTTGGAACTCACTCTGTAGACCAGGCTGGCCTCAGACTCAGGTCTGCCTGCCTCTGCCTCTGGAATGTTCGGATTAAAGGCGTGGCCACCATCGCCAGGCTAAAGGCCTTACAATCCTGACGGGGGAAATACGGTTATTGTTTCACTTTACCTTCCACAACACATACATTGTTGTTCTCCCGACTTTGTGCATGCACATACCCCTCCCCAACCTATACAGCACAGAGTGTGCTTGTCTGTATTCTGTTTTCTATGCCTGCCTTAAGAGATTACTGTAATGGAAGTTTACACTACCCAAGTTCAAAGGCTAGCCATCCAAAAACCAAGAAGTCACAAAGATGTACTTGCTCCAGCTCCATAGGGCGAATCCATTCTTTGCTTTCTCTAGGTTAGGTAGCTGGAACATTTATTGGCTGTGGTCACATCTCTCTCTGCACCACCTTAATATGACTTCCTCTGTGTACGTGGTGGCTTAAACAAGGCTGGCCCCCATGGGGTCATATATTCGGATGCTTGTTCTAAAGTTGGTAGAACTATTTTGGGAAGGCTTAGGAGGTGTGGCCTCTTTGGAGTAAGTGTGTAACTAAGGGGGGGTGGGTTTTGGGGTTTCAAAAGCTAATAGCATCCCCAGTTAGCATACTCTCTGCCTCTTGATTGTGGATTAGATGGTATCTCCCAGATACTGGTCCAGGGCTATGTTTATCTGCCTGCTGCCATGCTCTCTACTATAATGGGCATGGACTCTAACTCTCTGGAACTGAGAGTGAGCCACAGGTTAAATGCTTTATTTTATAAGTTGCCTTGGTCATAGGGTTTGGCCACAGCAATAGAACAGTGACTAAGACAATGCATATCTTCTATGTTTGGTCTCAGATTTCCTCTGCCTCATGCACAACAACCCCTGCCATGGGATTTTTGAGTCCATAGGATTCCTCCTTTCCAAGACCTGTAGCACAAGCACATCCACCAGGCCCCCTTTCCACAAGTTCTAGGCATTTGCTATGGGGGAAGCACTTCAAAGTTGTGCATGTGTGTACATATGATGCCATGAAGGGAAACAGATCTGTGTGTTTGAAGAATGGAATCGGAGAAGTTCGGTGTAGTGTGGCTCAGTGGACAAAGCACTTGGGGTATAGGCGTAAGGACCAGTGTTTAGATCCCTAGACCCCACGTAAAAGCTGGGCAGGCCTGGTAAGCCCCATATAACCCCACCACTCTGGAGTCAGAAATATGGGACACCTGGGCATGCTGGTTATTTAGGTTGGAATAGTGAGCTCTGTTTTCAGTGAGCAGCCTGACTCAATAGAGTGATCAAGCTTACCTTCAGACTTTCATATGGGAGCACATGTATACACACACATGCACACACACACACACACACACACACATGCACACACCCACACACACACAGAATCGTATCAACACACAAATACATACATGCTGTGGAAAGAAAAAGAGTATAGCCAGGAAAGGTGGAACTCCTGTAAATCCAGCACTTGAGAGGTGGAGGCAGGAGGATTCCCAAGTTTCAATCCAAGCTGGGCTACACAGGGAGGGTGTGCTGGTTGGTCTCATGTCACCTTGACACACAAACCAGAGTTATCTGAACGAAGGAAACCTCAAGTGAAAAGGTGCTCCCATACATGTTGTTTGCAAAAAACAAAATCCCAAATGTTCCATTTGCCAAATGAAGACTCAGGAGCTGTGCTGAAAGTCTGCTGGCTCAGAGAGGTAGAGAAAGTGCCCAGCTGTTCCTTTTCCTTTTCCACACTGTCTTCTATACCCTTCGACTAAAAGTCTCTCCTTTCTCTTTCCTTTGTTATGATCACTCCCTCTCAACTGGTTGCTTGCTCCACCTCTTGACCTATGGTTGACTTTAGTTAGCTCTTGCTTTCAGAAAGCGCTTGGGTTAAAGGTGTGTGCTAGGGTTCAGATACTCAAGAATAGGTTTTTTCAATTCACAATCTTGGGTTTCACAATGTGATCCAATATCCTGCAATCCATAAGATCTGGTGATAAGGCATTTTCTTCATTAGAAATTGATTGGGGAGGACCCAGCACATTGTGGGCGGTGCCATCCCTGGACTGTTGGTCCTGGGTTCTATAAGAAAGTAGACTGAGCAAGCTCTAGGGAGCAAGCTGGTAAGCCCCTCCAGGGCTTCTGGGTCAGCTCCTGCCTCCAGGAGCCTGCCCTGTATGAATTCCTGTCCTGACTTCCTCTGGGCATGCTCAGTGATATGGAAGCATAAGGCAAGTAAACCCTTTCCTCCCCAAACTGCTTTTTGGCCATGGTGTTTTATTGTAGCAATGGAACCCTAATTAAAACAGAGGGTATACCAAACAAAGCCATAAAATACAATGTCCTCAAACCAAAACCAAAACCAAAAAGCTACAAAACCTCCCCAAATTTGAGCAGGGCAGAATGAGCACACATGTACTCACACTGAACACACATGTACTGTACACACATGTACTCATACTGAACAGCTATATTCACCCTAACTTTAGAAGCAATTCAGAACATCCTTGACATCATTTTGCAGAGCATGAAGGATCTCATGAGTGTAGAGGATGCTACCCTGCCTGGAAGCATGCCCCTGGTTGTTGAGTCAACTAGTCAGCCATTCAACACTCAGTGACAATGTGCCTCTCTGCCAGACTGCACCCATCACACTAACTGTGATGGTTTGTATATGCTTGGCCCACAGAGTGGCACTATTAGAAGGTGTGGCTTTGTTGGAGGTGTGGCCCTGTTGAAATAGGTGTGTCACAGTGGACTTGGGCTTTAAGACCTTCATCCTAACTGTCTGGAAGTCAGTCTTCCACTAGCAGCCTTCAGATGAAGATGTAGAACTCTCAGCTCTGTCTGCACCATGTCTGTCTAGATGCTGCCATGCTCCCACCTTGATGATGATAGACTGAACCTCTGAACCTGTAAGCCAGCCCAATTAAATGTTGTCCTTATAAGAGTTGCCTTGGTCATGGTATCTGTTCACAGCAGTAAAACCCAAACTAAGACACTGACCAAATTTTATGGGGGGCACAGAACTCAGTTCGACTTGGGTTTCTCACAAATATCAAAGCCCTGTGTAGAGCAAATTTACCCATCACACATATTACAATTAGTTTCTATGTGGATAACATCAAAGCGTGTATTTGAGGGACTATTGGTAACCAGTAACTCCACAGCAAGTACTGCTGGTTTTGAAATAACTGGTGTCTGTTTCCAAGTCCGATACCTGTAGCTGAAAACAAAACAAACAAACAAAAAAAGACTGAAGTATTTAAAAGAGCCTCACCATTTTAAAGATACAGATGTTTTAACATCTTTGAAATACTAAGGTTTAGAAAGCCTCACACATTGCTGCTCATAGTTCTCCTCGTGAATCTTTGAAGATGCTTAAAGGAAACAAACAAAAATATTAATACCTTACCAAGCATACATAGCCACAATGAAAGAAATGATTTCTGAAATGGCTTCATTAAATTCCTTCAAACTGTGGTATTTTAAGCACAAGCTAATGTGCTTTCTTTGAAGGCAACCTGACTTTAAAAAAAAGTCCTTTAGCTATCTTATGCTGTAAACAACACACAAAGAAACTTGGGAAAATTAATTCATGTTCCTCAAAATAATGGGTTAGGTTAGAGAGTCCCCTTTCCTGTGATTTCTAGACATGCCTGACACTCATGGCCCAATCTGGCCTTGACCTCAACACCTGCTTGTCTCAGCCTCTCAAATGATGAGGTGACAGCTGCCACTGCATGACTTCCCTGATACTTTGCCTTTATTAGGGCGCTTTTCATACAGCAAGAGACTGATTGTGTAAATAACATTCTTTCCCATAAATCACACACTTCTAAATGGCAAGGATGGTAAGTTGTTGATATTGTTGTTGTTGTTTTTTAAACATGGGCCATTGGTGGCATGTAAATCCCTGCACTCAAGAGGCTAAGGCAGAAGGTCCTGGTAAGTTTGAGGTAGTTTAGTTCCAGGATCTGGGCTACAGAGGGAGATCATGCCAAAAACCACAAAGCAAAATGAATGCAAAACAATGCATCATCCCCCTAGGGTCTAGGGTTGTCTATCAGTGGTAGAGCATGTATCAAGCCTTGGGTTTAATTTCCAGTGGACTCCAATCCGTATACTGCCTAGCAATGTGTATTTCATCCAGTCGGCTCTGGATAGTTGATGAAAGGCATGCAGGTCGGTTTTTGGGCCAACCCACAGTGGGTAGGCAAGTTATAGCCCCATGATTTCTGGCACTTTGGAGAGCTATTTATCATTGCCCTGAAGGACCATCATTTTCCCTACACTATCTATTTTTGGTTCCTATGGCCCTTTCCTGTGTCATCCTTCCTAACTATGCCTTTGGCTGCCTGCATAAGAGAGCATCGGCTGAACCATGGCACCTCCAAGGATGACAGGCACCTTTCCCTGGGGCTCAGACTTTCTGGGTCAGCCTTCTTTGTCTACCATTTCACTGTGAACTTGACCTTTGACCCAGAAGCACTGAGGGGGGAGATGAGCTCTTGCTGTCTGTTTTCTATTGCTGCTCCATTTTGGATGCATTCTGCTTATCACTTAGCAGCAATAGAAAGAAAGGGGGGGGGAGACATTGACATCTGTGTGGAAAAGAGGGTGTGACCTTTGTCAAGTAAGAGAAAAGCTAGAGGAGTTTGGAAAGAAAAAAAAAATTAAGAGGGAAACCAGAAGGAAGTTGAGACTGTATGAACTTTTAAAATCATTATTAATTAAGTTTATTCCATCCAAATTTGTAAATTTTTTTTTGTCTAAACTCTTCAAGAGCAGATGACTGGAATTGTCAGTTTCCTCTGGAATAATTGGTTTTCCACATGGATTTTGTTTCACAAACAGTGGGTTGTAACCGTTAAAAAAAAAAAAAAAAAAAAAAAAAAAACAAGAATATGAAATAGCACATTTGCACTGCCCATGTGATTCAGTAGGACTCTTTTTCCTGAACCCTGGACCTTGGGAACACTGTCCTTGGGTGGGTGACAATTACCAGCAGTGCCACCTTTGTGTTCTGTCCAAGACAGCATGGCAATTCAGACACAGAACCGTCCCTCTCCAGAACTTGGTCTACCTGCCCCTGGACTAGAAGCATGGGTTCTTACAGAGCATCAGCTGATCAGCTGACTCCCAGTCCCTCTGTCTTACGACCTGGCGCACTGGCTGGCGTCAGCATCACCTGTAACCCCCTTCTTCTCTCCCTTACTCCCATACCCAACACAGAATTCTGTCTGCCTAACAGTTGTGAAACAAACACCCACTGAAGACTGAGCCTGGCTTGGACCTTACTTGCTGTGGTTCCCGACCCTGTGATAGCTATTGGCATTCATTTGTATTTGTTACAGGCTAGCTGGAGAAATATACAAGGCCTATTTAGATGTGGTGTGAGGTCATCTAGGATAGAGAATATATATTGTGGGTAACAAACTGAACTTGGTGTCTGACATCCCTAGTGAACTTGTCTTGTATAATGGACTAGAACAGTTATCACTGACCCCATCCTATGGTGTCCAGTTTGTTTTATATTTTGGTTAAAGAAAAAAACAAAAAGGTTCTGTTGACATACAACAACATCCGTTTGTTTATATGTGGCCAGTGACTAATCTCATCCACAATGGTGAAGTTGAGTAGTTTCAATGGACATGCTATGGCCCACAAGACCCAATATATCAAGTACATAGTTCATTGCAGGAGGCTTGTCAATTTCTGGCTTAGAATCTGTATTTGATAAGGTTGGAGCAAGTGCAGTCTCCTGGAGTTATGGGAACTTGTCACAAATGTCAAATTCTGTTGTAAATGGCTTCGTATGTCACTCTTCCTGAATTTGATGAGCTGGTGCAGTGATTTACTTTTAATAGACATCATGGTAAAAGTGACAAGCTGTCACCTCTGTGGCTAGGCTACAAAACACCATGAGCTTTGTCTTGGTGCTGTCATCTTCTTGTTTGCACACTTTGGTGAAACCTGCTGCCATTTCAAAGAGGTCCACTCTGAGGCCACTTCTGCCCAATAGCTAGCAATGACCTGGGGTCCTCTGAGCTCCCAGGGGAACTGAGTCCTGCCAATAACCACATATGCGATCTTAGGAGCAGATCCTTCCCCAGTCAAATCTTAAGATGACTCACGTCACAGCTGACACACTCTGAATGGCTGAGAGAGGGCCCAAAGCAGAGGACACGGGTAAAGTGTCCTGGTTTGATTGAGAACGGCTTCGGTAGGCTCATGTGTTTGAATCCTTTGGGGGAACTGTTTGGGAAGGATTAGGAGGTATGGCCGTGTTAGAGGAGGTGGGTCTCTGGGATTGGGCTTTGAAGTTTCAAAAGCTCACACCAGGCCAACAATTTTCTCTGCTGGCAACTTTCAAGTCACATTGTGAGCTCTCAGCTACTTTTTCAGCACAATCCCTAACTGTCTGCTGTCATGCTTCCTGTAAACCTGTGAGCCAGCATCCAATTAAGTGCTTTTTATAAGGTGCCTTAGTCATGGTGTTTCTTCACAGCAATATAATAGTAACTAAGACAGAAGAAACTTGCTCCATAGATGTGTTTAATAATAAATTTTAAGGGCTGGAGAGATGGCTCAGTGGTTAAGAGCACTGACTGCTCTTTCAGGGGTCCTGAGTTCAATTCCCAGCAACCACATGGGTGGCTCACAACATCTGTAATGGGATCCAATGCCCTCTTCTGGTGTGTCTGAAGACAGTGATAGTGTACTCACATATAAAATAAATAACTAAATAAATCTTTAAAAAAATAATAAATTTTAAGTCACTAGGTTTGGGGGTATTTGTTATGCAGCAACTGATACAAACTAATACAAATCCTAAACCCATGTACAAATTTTAACACACATTTTTTTGCGACCATTTTCAGTACATAGAAGGATATTATCATAGACATATATGAAGCTGGCCAGTGTCTGAACCTCTTTCCCGATATTGAAGACCCTCTATGTCAAGGGCCCTTTTGCCACTAGGATAGTATGATCTCAGCTACTGCAGGTCAGGCCGGAGTCAGAAAATGAGATGCCAGATACTCAGGGAATCTGGCCTGGAAGGTGAACGCTGAAGACTCCAGGCACGGCAGGGCTATCCTGGGCCGAAAGCACCAATCAGTTGGCATCCCTATAGCACTTGCTTTAATGTCAGTCTCTGTCAGCTGGTCATCAGTCACATAGGCATGGGATGTATGATTCCCAACTTTAAAATATGCGTGAGTGGTGTGGCGGTCAGGGAACAGAGGGGTTGACAAGAAGGTGACATTTGGGGGCAATCTCTGTTCCGTTCAGGGCCCAGGTCTGCTGTTTTTGACCTTTGTTTTTCTGGTTGTCCAGATTTCTAGTCAATTCTGGAAACCATCCAATAATGTCCACTAGGGTCTCTGTCTGCAGAGGACAGCCAGATTCGGCTCTTATTGTCACTGAGAAAGTCAGCAGATGTGGACGAATATTGTAATATACAATAGAGATGGAAAACTCTAGATCCAGGAAGAGTGAACAAGTTCATGGCTAATGGATTTTTACGCACTGTCTATGTACAATTATAATAAGTTTGTAATGATTTATTTTTAATTATACATTTTAACCCTCTATCATTGAAACATTTTATGACATCCTTTCATGTTTTTAGGTGATAATTTGGACAGTGCTATAATTATTGGAGAGCCTCTTTTCATTTAGCACATCATAGTCCTTTTTCCGTCTCTGCAAAACCCACATTTTAAAAAGGCCATAAAATCTTTGTTTCAGCGTGTGCAAGCAGCCCCTAGGGAGTGTGTCTGAAATTGGACCTGAGATCCACCGACTATCTTGAAACGGGTGGGGATTGGTGCCTTTATCTAATTGCTTGGCTCTCTTTTGGCAATTCTGCTGCCAGAAAGGGAGGCTTTTAGTAAAAAAAAAAAAAAAAAAAAAAAGCACAGATATGCAGTCTGTGCTTCTGTTAACTATAACCCCATTAAGAGGCATATGGATAATTTCTCCAACTAGTCTCTTCATGTTGGGCATTTAATTTACTTCCACACGTTCGCCTTCCATTACTATGTCCACACACCCCTTTTGTTGCTAAGCCTTTACTTTTTATTGTCTGCTTATTAAGTAAGGGTGTGTGGGCATATGTGTGTGAGCTCAGATATAGACAGGCCAGAGTCAGCTTCAGGTGTTTTTCTTCAGAACTCTCCATTTTAGTTTTTAAAACAGGGCCTCTTACTCTCCTGGAATTTACCCGGATTTGCTTGTCATTGGGTCCCACAGACTCTCTTGTCTCTGCCTCTCCTCTGCAATTACAAGTGTGGGCCACTGCACCCTACTTTTTACATAGATTTGGGACTTGAACTCAGGTTTCTATGCTTGTGCAGCAAACTTTACCAACCGAGCCATCTCCTGGATCTGGTTTTTATATTTTGGATAGAGAAGTCAAAAGGTATGGTTATCTTATCCACCAAACTGATATCCCCAAATGTCCTCTGCCTCCGATGATGTGGGAATGTGCCGTTCTACAATGTTTACTCACACTTCATTAATCTTTTAATGATGACCAGAGGACAACCAGTGTCTCCAAGAAAAAGCCTTTGACAAGGTTTCAGAGGATTCTGATCCCTTAACAATGCCAAGGATGTGTAAAACGTTCTAAGTGTCCTGACAGAAAATAGTCTATTTCTTGAATAAAATCTTAATGACTCTGTCAGGGACTTTTGATGAGGCTTGAGCCCAGGTAGTCCACCTTGGCTACCAACATGTAGAAGAACATGGGCTTCCATTGAACTCCTTTTTAATATAAATGGAAGTTTTAGTGTGTTTTAAATTCAATGGCATCATGTAAACATGCTGTGATTTGCAGGAAAAAAAAATTAAAGCAGAGGTTAGAATTATGGGGTATTTCTCTTCTCATTAGCCAACAATGGAGTGACTAGTGTAGGTAATTTAAGATGGAAATGATTGGCCAGAAGCTATGGCCATGGGAGTCTTCAATTAAATCAACACTGACCCATTCACTTCAAAAACAAAATAATTAGTTCTCTATTCAACCAACCATTCCATGCTTATATGGTCCAAAAATAGCCAGAATATCATCTCGGGAAGCAAACACAGTATCTGAACCTGTATCATGTAGCTTACGGAGCGAAGCCTGATTTTTGCCGAGCTAAGGAAAGGGTAAGCTAAACAAAGGGAAGTGTCGAAAACAGAATAGTAATGCTATGTGGGGTCAGAGAGCAACACTTGGTAAATTGTGCCACATGAGTTGACCAAGCTACTCTACTGAGAATTGCAAAGTAGGAAGTCCCGTTTTTAAAAACTCTGCTGACCTCAGTAAATATTTCCATGTTAAAAAAAAAATAGGCATAATTCTCTGCTACCTAACAAAGAGGCCTATGATGAGAATTAATGAGCTTATAAAATGTTTTGACGTCTCCAGAAGCCCTTCCTAAATGCACACACAGTTCGCGTCCCTGCCCTTTGACGATCTGCCAGTCTTGATTGGTATTCCTAACGTGGCTGTTGCCCCATTAAGTTCACTAGGACTCCTCATTAATTAATTAATTAATTAACGAGAGGGTGACTATTTAAAGCGGGAGTCTTCGCCTTCAGAAATGGTTTCCAAGGGCCCTTTATTGACCCGCTAGCGGTGAGGCGTTAGGAACCCCGGGCTCAGCTCCCGGAGGCGGAGCAGGGCTCGATTGCTCTCGCCTGGGCGCGCCGCGGGCTCCCGGCGGCTGAGGGGACGGCGCGACGAGACGCGCCAGGCCGCCGGTCGCCGTCGCGAGGATCCCGCAGCCACCGGAGGCCCGCGCCCGAGCCCGAGCCCGCGCCGCGGAGTCCCAGGCCGCGGAGAAGCCCGTCCGCGCGCGCACCCGGCCCGCCCCTCGCGCCGCGGCCCGCCTCCTTGCCTGGCGCCGCCCGCGCGCAGCGTCTCGCGCCGCCCGCTCGCCCGCCGGGAAACAGCCGCGAGAGCAGCGGCCGCCGCGGCCGCTCTCAGCCCTTGCAGCGTCTCCGCTTCACCGCGTCGCCCAGGGCCGCGCGCCCATCAGCCCGCCCGCGCCCCTCGCCGACCCACCGAGTCGCGTGCCCGTCAGCACCCGGCCAACGCTCCCTCGCGCCCGCCCGTCCGCCAGCTCGCGGCCGGTCTCCTCAACCGCCGCGCTCCGCCGGGCCGCGCGGCCCGCCGCCTGCTTCCGGGGCGGGCGGACTCTGGGCGCCTGGTGCCGGCGGCCGCAGCGACAGCGCCCCCGGGAAGCGCAGGAGGAAGCAGGGACGAGTGGAGGTGCCGCAGGCTGAGTCGCGGCCGGGATGTCCGGGCAGCCGCCGCCGCCTCCGCCGCCGCAACAGCAGCCGCCGCCGCCCGCCGCCGGGGCCCCGGGCTCCGGAGTCGCCCTGCCCGCGCCCGCGGCAGCCAGCGCCGGCTCCTCCCCGGCCAGCTCGCCCAGTGGAGGCTTGGGGGCCGCAGCGGCCGCCCTGCTGCTCCACCCGCCGCCGCCGCCGCCCCCGGCCACCGCCGCGCCGCCGCCCCCCGCCTCGGCGGCCGCCCCCGCCACCGCGCCACCCGGCCTGGCCGTGGGCCCCGGCTCGGCCGCAGGCGTCCCGGTCCCGGGCCTGGCGGCGGGCAGCAGCGCCGCTGCCCCTTTCCCGCACGGCGACTCGGCCCTCAACGAGCAGGAGAAGGAGCTGCAGCGGCGGCTGAAGCGCCTCTACCCGGCGGTGGATGAGCAGGAGACGCCGTTGCCCCGGTCCTGGAGCCCGAAGGACAAGTTCAGCTACATCGGCCTCTCGCAGAACAACCTGCGGGTGCACTACAAAGGTACGGGGCGCGGGGTCCCGCGGAGAGATCCGACAGTGCGGGGCGAGGCTCTGGGCGAGGGAAGGTGAGAGTGGGTTCCCAGGTGGGAAGGAGCTGGGATTCCTAGGCCCGGAGCAGGAGGACGCTTTGAGGGAATTCGGGATGACCAGACACATCGCACCTTCTGATTTCCTCGAGATAAATCTACGGGCCGGAGTTGGGTTACATTGTTCTCCAGGTGGAGGGTCAGGCCATCTCCTCTTACGCAGCAGGGGTGAGAGGCACGATTCCGAGGTACAATTTCTAATTAAGGGAGAGCAGAGATACACAGGAGGGGGGGGGGGAGGCGTGATCAGTGGAGGATTTGTCCCAAATTAGGCCAGAGATTGTCTAGGGGGACAAAAGGACAAGGGGCCCAAGTTGGCCATCATTGCACCTTACTGAAAGCAGCTGGGAGGGTGGGAGGGGAACCTCAGGATTCCCTGTTTGCTTCGGGGAGCAGAACCCCCCCCCCACTCCGGATTGGAAATGCCCTACGTTTCCGGGTTGGTGTTACATGAAGTTTTGTTGAAAACAAGGGTTTTTTAAACATACCAATTAGCATTTTAAAGAAAACTGGCTTATATTTTGCACCTGCAGTTAACAAAGTTAAATTAACCACCTTAGGCTTCTGCTTTCTCCCATCCCCACTTTTTTTAGGTTAAAACAAAGCTTTAAGCAAACTACTTGTATAGATTATAAATTTCGGGGGGCGGGGGACGGTTTGAATTGTAGCTCAGATTCGTGGCATTCATCAAGTTTAGTTGTTTTGAAGGGATAAAGAAAAATGCAGTAGTATCAGTTTGTACACATTCTGTGTTTTAGGCCCTAAATCCGAAGCAGAGGAGCCTTTACATTCTAAGCAGGCTCCTTTTGATTGGCTCTAAAGGAGGGGGGTTTGGATCCTAGTGACATGTATGTAGAGAATATAAACAACCTTGCGGTAAGATTCTGAAAGAATTCAGAACAGGTTTGCTGAGAATCTTGACAAATCGGCTACTATTTAATTGGAAACTCGTATGGCAACAGAAATCTGCTGAATGATTTGGCTGCAAAGAATCTACACAAAGATGGGCCTTGTTGAACATTCCTTTTTATTCTCACCATAGATCCAAAGAAGTACGTACTATTTTGAACGTTATGTTCCTTGATGTAAGTGGCTGAAAATTTCAAAATACTGAAGTTTTTGTTTTCTTCCTTTTAGGACATTTTGTAGATTTCCTTGTGGATTATTAATTTTGTTTTTAAATTTGTGTGAACAGTGAGTGCCATGCTATGAAGTGTTTACTTCTGTTTTGGCTGTCAGAATGCTTTTGTTTAGATTTGACAAAACTTTTATCATTTTAAACTTGTGGTTTATAGTAAATAAAAAGCTTATGAAGATAGAGACTGCGTGTAGGGAGATTAGTGAACAAAGAATCCTAGCTTCTCAGAGTGCTAGCAGTCAGGGAGATAGCAGGTATGTTACAGAGAGGGCCTCGGCCTCTTCTGAGCGATGTGGGAGCTGGATACGCGGTAAGGAATTTTAGTTTAGGACCCATGGTTATGGCTTATTTAGCTTTGTCGTTAACCTTGATTAGTTGTGTTTACTTCTTTTATGTAAAACTAATCATCTGGGCCAGAGACACATGCATTTGTGTGGTGGGCTTGAATGTCATACTATTGTTGCAGTTTTTCTTTCTGTTGGCGTTTTTTTATTACTCTCTGTTGTGTAACGTTGAGATTCACTTTCTGGAAACCTCGCTGTTTCATAAACATAGAGCATGAGTTCTGGAAGGACAGATTGGTCGTTGTCATCTCTTTTCCCATCTTTCTCTCCTCTTTGTCTCCCTTTCCCATGTTACAAAGAGTGTGTCTCTTTTCCAGACCTTCATCTAGCATTGTCATTTTAAAGTTGTTGCTGGTTTTCCTTTGTGTCTTTTCAGAGGACACTAGATACATGGGCGACTTTGACTCAGTAGCAAAAAAAGTGATGTAGGTGGTGAATAATAAAACGAAAGTCAATTGAGAGTAGATATTTTATGTAATGTATCCTTGTGCTGCTGTTTCTTCAATATGAAAAGTTACTATTCCATTTACATTTCTTTGTATAACAATTTTTAAAAACATTGTTCATACTTGTTTCCCAAGAATTATGATCCTTTATTGAAACACTTGGGGATAACACTCTTATTTTTAAAATTGTCAGTATTGACTAACTTTTAAAGTAACAGGTTTAGACTTAATAACTTTATTTTTGATGAATATTAAAGAAACATTTAATGAATATGACATTGGGTTTGGTGAACCTAAATGCTTCACTAATCGATTTTATCCCTTACTACTCTTTCCCACCCCAGCCCCCCTCACTCACTCACTATAAGGATGCTTTACTGAGACAAATAGATCTGACACAAATAGATGAGTTAAGTGGGAAGGTGTGTCTAACCTAAAGGTTAGATTTTTCAAGTCACAAGTTAGCTAGGGTTATTGAAAATTAATTTTGGAGGGCTGAAGAGATAGCTCATTTGTTAAGAGCACTTTCTTACAGAGGGACTTGGGTTTAGTTCCTGTCACCCACATGATGCATTACAACCATCCATAACTACAGTTCCAAGGAATCTGATGCCCGCTTCTTTTGTCCTCTTTGGGCCCCAGGAGTACATACATGCATGTAGGAAAAACACTTCCACACAAAAAATAAATATTTTATACACAAAAATGTAAAGTTTTAAAAAAAATTAAAGAAACCTAATTTTTGCTGTCTGCAAATTTTGTGATCTTTGCTTCTTTCTTAATACATCTTTCCATTTGTGTGAGTTAATCTCCCATTTCTGAAAGACATTTGACATTAGAGGTATTTCCCACTAGGGGAAAAGGTAACTGAAATTCAGTAATGCTTCAGAAAAGTTGGGACTCTTTGATACTCCTGCCTTAAAATGCTTAGGACAAATGCCAGAAAATTGAAACTTAGTAGCACAAGGAAGTGATGAAATGGTGAGTTACACCTTTTAATTGAAGCATCCTTAACAGTATCTCAATAAACAGATACTGTTTTGAGTGGGTGTGGGGTCTGGGAGATATGTATGCCTGAGTGCCTGTGCTCTAGTGTCCAGAAGAATGCATTGGATCTCTTGGAGCTGGAGTTACTAGCAGTTGTGACCCACTTGGTGTGGATGCTAAGAGCCAAACTCGGGTCTCGGGAGAGCACTGAGCTCTCTTGAATTGCTGTGCCATCTCCCCAAGTCCCAGCAGTTACTAGTTTTTAACCCTTACTAAATATAATTACTGAAATTTTTTGTAGTTTTTTTTCTTCTTACATTTTTTATTTATGTGTATGCATGCAGACTTATGTATGGTTGTCTGTTATCCGCATGTACATGTGGAGGCCAGGGGTCAGCTTCTTTGATCTTGGTGGTCCTAGGGGATTGAAGTCATTAGCAGCACTCTTATCCAGAGTGAGCTGTCTGGCTGACCTGAAGTCTGAACAAGTCTTAAACATTTGCTTACGAGAAGAAAAGTCTGATAAGGATTTCAAGAGTGCTGAGGAGATGGCTTACTGGGTAAAGTGTTTACTATCCAAGCATGAGGACAGGAGCGTAGATCACCACCACACACAAGAAAGGTTGTGTCAGTATATGCCCAAAATTCCTGGATGTGTGGGTGTGTGATTGGGGCCAGGGGGAGGCTGGCCAGATGAACACAGGTGCATCTTGGGGAGTTGTCTGCCAGAGGACAGCCAGTTCCGGGTTCAGTGAGATCATAAAATAAGACTAAAAAGTGATTGAAGAATACACCTCGTTTCCTATTCATGCACACTCACACTCATGCTGTCAAAGGGCAATTTAAGAGATTGTTAGAAATTAGAATTCATACTGGGCATGGTGGTAAATGCATGGAATCTCAGCATGTGTGGGAGGTAGAGGCAGGAGTTGTAGGCCAGCGTAGTCTTCAGAGCAAGATCTTGTATCAAAACAAGAAAATCAAAGAAATTAAACATGAGCTAAGTTTTCATTTGGATCTCTTTGCTAAAATTTGATAAATTGGCCTTGATTATATTTATTAATTATATTCAGAAAAAAAAACTAGTAGCAATAACAATAATTGAGCAGCTGTTATAGGGTAGAAAACTGGTAAGTTGTATGCCTTGTTTTCACCTAATCCTTTTTACATGTTTACTTGGTACTGGTTTCTGGCCTTAAAGATGATTAAAATGCTGTCTTCGACCTCACAGAACTCAAGGAACATACATTGAAGTAGTGAGACAAATGTTAGAGGGTGCAGTGGAAGATAGGTTAGCTCAGGCTGACCCTGGAAAGGGCTGCAGTGCTTCTCAGGATCCTAACCTCTAAGACAGTCCTCATGTTGTGACTCTATCCATAAGATTATTTTAGTTGCTACTTCATAACTGTAATTTTGCTACTGTTACACGCATAATGTAAATGTGTTTTCCGATGGTCTTAGGTGACCCCTGTGAAAGGGTAGTTTGGCCCCTAAAGGTTGAGAACCTACAGTTTCTTGGAGAAGTTAAGCTCAGTGGTCAAGCTTAAAAGATGAGAGTAAGGTGTTAGGTTGGGGGGAAGGAAAATCAAGAGCATGGCGGAGGCAATCATTGCTCTAAGTGTTTGGAGCTGTAAGCATGAAGGGACCTTATTGAATGAACATTCATTAGCCTTAGATCTTATTCTGTAGGAGCTGGAGAATAGTTAGAAGATTTCAAATAGGAAGTGCCTGGCTCATTTTTTTTGTCAGACTACACAACTGATTAAAAGATAGATTCAAGTGTATCAGACCAAAAAAAAAAAAAAAAAAAAAAAAGGAAAAGAAAATAGCCAATTCCTTTAGAAAAAAGTTGCTTTAAAGACTGTAACTTGGACAGTGGAAGGGGTAGAGAGAAGCAGACATATCTGACATATGAGGAATAATGAGAGAAATCAGGAGGATTAGGTTCCTAGTTCTGTTGAATTCTTAAAGCCTTGAATCAAATAGATTTTGGAAGACGTTAGCACAGTGTTTCAGTATCTCCCAGGATAAGTGAAAATGGAAACCTTTTGTTTCTGAGACAGGCTCTCACAGTGTAGCCTTGGCTGGCCTGGAACTTGCTGTGTAGACCAGGCTAGCCTTGATCTCAGGGGTCCACCTGCCTCTCATCCTTATGAATGCTAGAGTTAAAGGTGTGTGCCCACATGCCAAGCCTCAGAAATGTGAATCTTAATCTTTGTTTTTCATTGAAACCAGGAGATGCTGAAGAGGGACGGGGTCTTAGAGAAGGAGCAGGATAAGTGTTTTTGAATCAAGGTTCTTTAAGTGATCTCAGCAGTTGAAATTCACAAGGCTGTACCTAGCTATGACTGGCTTATCCTCTAGTTTGAAGTCCTGGGTAAAGTATGGTATCTGCTGAGCTACTTCTCAGTTTATTGGCTAGAACTTGTCCTAGGTTGTTACTGTGTGAGTTGGTGAACCTCAGATGGGGTACTAGTTACTTTCCTCATCACTATGACAAAAATTACTGATAGAAGCAATATGAGGGGAGGATTGGTTTATTTCTGTTCAGACTTTTGAAAGTACACAGCTGGAGTGTGAGGTAACTTATGTCACTGGATCAGGAAGCAGTTAGGCTGGAAGGAGAGCTTGGCTGTGGCCTCTGACCCAGACCCAGCCACTCACTTGTTCCAGCTCAATGGATGCCACCTCTTAAAGGTCCCACAACCTTCCCAGGTAGTTCTAATAGCAAGGGACCAATTTCAAACACATGTACCTGTGACGTCACAGGCAAAACCCATAACACCTGTGTTGATTTAGTTTTGAGTGATGTAATATGTGAGGTACTATGGAAGCAACGCAGTCTGAGCCCTATTTTCTTCATTAGGGACGGTGTGAGGCACGGCCTCCTGGGAAACGACTGTTAGTCACCTGAAGCCTGGAAAGAGGGGTGTCTGTTAGCACAGTTTTAGGACACAGCTTGAGGTGGTAGTTGAACTGAGTGTTTGAGTGTGTGGGAGGAGAAAGAGCCGTGGCCGAGGCAGAACACTTGCTGCCTCATTAAGAGGCACATGGGGCCCAAGAAGAAACTGTTTTGAGGAACATGAGTGGAAAAGAAGTAGTGCCAAAAGAGCTGAGCAGAGGAAATGAGAAAGGAGGAAGAGGCTCATGGAGTAGAGTGTGGTTGAATAGGCCAGGAAAGTTTATCACTGGGTTTGGAACAAGGCCATTGTAGCCTTAGGGAGAGGAGTTTGTATTCTATGATGGGAGCAAAACCCAAGTGTCAGGGATTAAAAGATTAATAAATGGAGGGAGGGGTTCAAGTAGAGAGGATATGGAAAAATGTTTTCTCTTTAATTATGGATAGTAGGTTACATTTTAACAGAGGGCTAGATTCTGATGTCATCAGGGTAGGTGCAAATCTCACATACCAATTCTTAAAATCTGAGAGCACTGTGACAGCAATTATGTCATTTCTAAGTCAATCTTAATTTCGTTTTTGGGTAAAACTGAAGTGATTTTAACTGGTGTGAGACTGAGTTTAGTTCAAGTTATTATTCACTACCAACCTTAATATAACACTCACAGTGGTTTATAATATAGGTACAGGACTTTGTTAGAAAAATGTGTACATTGTGGGGATATAAAGGTTGAGGTGAAATTAAAACAACATTAACTGAAGATAATTAGCTAGAGGGCTGCTGGGGTAAAGGCCAGGAGGCGTGTTTTCAGAGCCCAGAGGGTTGGTTGGTCTTGGAGAGTTTCTTCTCTCCTCTCTTAGAAAGCTGACTATGACCACATCTAATGGTCTCCCATTTTTCTTCACAAAATAGGCTCGCTGAATTTAAAAGCTTACTGTCAATGAAGAAGATGTGTTTTAGCCTTTTAGGATAATTGAAACAGGTTGACTGAAGATTTCTCAACATATTATAGGTAGCCCTGGGAAAGGGCAGGTGGTGTTCTGAGTTCACAGTGTGCCACATTTGCCACATGGTTAGACTTTCCAGCAGAGGCTGACTGCCGGGAAGGTGACTATGATCCCGAGGAAAGGCCCTGGCCTAGGCTTTGCTTGTAGGGGTAGTGGAAGGATAGGCTTATGAAGGGCATTTGGGGTCTTGTAAGAGAGTCTCGTGTAAGCTTGTCCTTGAAGAGGGGAAAAATCCTAAGGAAAGATTCAGAGAGTTAGATAAAGTTTAAAAGAGAAGTCTTGTTTAAGAAGACAACAGGCATTGCTGCTCTAGTGCCACAGGTGCATTGCTGAGAAAACCCCGTTTCCACACAGCTGTGTGTTAGAAATAATAGGACTCTGGAAGCCTGGGGCTGGGGTAGTTACTTGGGAGTGTGGAGCTTTGTGACACTGTACCTATCATAGTTCTAATGACCTACAAGCCTACTCCAGTCCCCACTGGCATTTGTGCCAGGATTGCATGTGGCTGACTGCAGCCTTAGATCCTGCTTCCTGCTTCATGGTGTAAGTGCTTGACCTGTTTAATTGAAATGAAAAAAGCCTTTTAAAAAAAGGAAATATGTATTAGAGTGGCTAAACTTTATCGATATAGCCTGACATTGTGCCAGTTGCTGCTGAGGATGCCTAACAACAGGAACTCAAATTATTGTTAGTGGGGATATAGAATGATACAGCCACTTTGGAACTAGTTTGGCAGTTTCTAACAAAGCCAAATATATTTTTACCCTACCTCCCAGCAGCTGTATCCCCAAGTATGTTCTTACTTCAACCTCACAGAAGCTTGAATCTAAACTAATTTTGTCCCTCCAAATTGGGCATTGGAGGCAAGTCTTTAACTGAGCTACACCTCTGCCTGCTCGTCGGTATTTGCAGCAGGTTTCCTTATGGTCTTTAAAGATTGGTAGCAACCAAGATACCTTTCAGTAATTGGTGATGGGATCAAGAGACAGAAGTTTGATTTCATGGGATATTATCAATGACTAATGAAATGAGCCATCAGGTCAAGCAGACATGTATGAATTTGAACTATATATTCCTAAGTGAAGGCACCTGTCTAAAAGGATGAATTAGGGCAAAATGGTAGAGACAATAAAAGGAGTGGTCATTCAAGGAATGGGGTCAAATAGATTAAGCATGGAGGGTATTTTTAGGACAGTGAGAATGTTTTGTTTGGTACTGTAGTTGTTAATACGTGGTACTTTGTCTTAGGCACATCAAAATACTAAGACCCATGATGAACACAAATTAAATCATTTAGGACACAGGCAAAAATGCTAGGGTAGAATGCAGAATGTGCTTTTTTTTTTTTAAAGATTATATATGTGTGTGTATGTGTGTGTGTGTGCGCATGTATACTGTAATTGTCTTCAGACACACCAGAAGAGGGCATCAGATCTCATTACAAATGGTTGTGAGCCATCATGTGGTTGCTGAGATTTGAACTCATGACCTCTGTAAGAGCAGTAGTGCTCTTAACCACTGAGCCATCTCCTCAGCCCGTGATTTACTTTTTATTAGAGTTTCAGTGCATTCTGGATAAATGGCTTACCACTGTGCTATATCCCTAGCCTGTTTTAATTTTTGTTTTGAGACAAGGTCTATATAAGTTGCCTGAGTAGTAGTCATTGATTTTGCAAGCCTCTTCCTTGAATACTCTGGGTAGCCAGGGTGACAGGCCAACAGTACCAGACCCAGTTTGACAAAATAGTCTAGGTTCTTTCCACCCCCTTTCATTTTCCTCTCCCATCTTCCACCACCACTCACTTCTTTCTTATTCTTTCTGGTAGGGCAGTGGTTCTTAACTGGTGGGTTGCAACCCATCAGATTTCCTGTATATCAGATATAACTGTAGAAAAATTAGAGTTATGAAGTAGCAATGAAATGATTTTATGGTTGAAGGTCACCACAACATGAAGAAAGGGTATTAAAGGGTCATAGCATTGGGAAGGTTGAGAACCACTGTGATAGGGTCTTATATAGCCCAGGCTGGCCTTGAACTCACTATGTAGCTGAAAACAACTTTGAACTCCTGATTCTCTGCCTCTACCTCCTGAATGCTATGATTGCTGATGAAAAACACTCTGCCTGGCTTGATAAAATAATCTTAACTGGATAACACATGTTTGAAATAAACTTAGGGAAGAGGGGGAAAGTGTTGACTTCAGTAACTTTGGAAACCAATGGAGTCTAAGTATAAGCAAAGCAAACCCCAAACTATTTCCTGAACTCTAGTTGATAAAAGTCTATCCTCAGGGATTGTGGGCTAATTTTCTTATGCCGATTCTCAAACTTTTAGCTTCTCATACTGTTGTACATGTGTGCTGGAAGTGAGATGGGTGGATTTGTACTCAGAGGAAACCTTATCAGCATCTCTAACCCGTGGCCCTTACCATGTTATCCTTATGGTGTTATCCTTATGGCCCTTAACATTGTAGCATGCTTAGTAGTTCTGAAATGCTGTGCACTGTAGGGGTATACTTCTGTAAGAATCCCAGCTGTTTCTCTTCAAGGCCTTTGTTGTATATTTCTAAGCTTTTAAAATTTTATCAGTTATTAAGAAAAGCTGTGTTATAGAAAAGTGGCATATTTATTATGCTAGCACCATTCCCATATTTAATGCAAGTGAACTAATTTGTATTTAAGGAATATGTTTTGTTGTAGCAGAACAGGCCTGGTTAGAATTTAGTATTTCTGAGGTGGAATGGTTGCAGGAGGTACCAGAATCTAGAGTGTGAGTCTAGGAAAGTATGCTTTAATTTGGAGTAGAAAGCCCATGATAATCACATATAAGTACTAGCATGCTAGCATCATATAAGAGAGAGACGTGTTTCTAGAAGAGTGCGTAAAAATGAGGCTAGACCAAGTCAGAAGTTAGCCGATGTTGGAGGCAGACAAGGTTAGTCAAGGTCTAAAGTGTAAACGTCACTTTTATGCCCTCAGATGAAGGGATGAGATGAGACCCTTACCAAAGCTGTACAAATACACAGCTTGGGTTGACGCCAGAACATTTCTCTGTTCTAATTATTTCTAGGCCTAGGTGTGGCGCGCTCCTCCACCAGCGAGGAAAGATGACCACCACCAGAGGATTCTTCTCTGATCACGCTTTATTGTGGGAGCCTCTTGGTTGAAGGGGAGAGCAGGAAGCGAGAGGCCCAAACTACCCTAGCTGTCCGCTTATATAGGGAGAAGCGCATACGGGCTTGCCATGATTGGTTGTCACCAGTCTGCTGACACCAGAGGCCTCGGGATTGGCCGGAGATAGGTTATGTACTGCGCATGAGCAGGGTGCAGCGTCTTAGCTGACAAGAGCATTACTATATATGGAGTTTTTTACCTCAAACCGTGAGGGAGCCAGTGCCATCTTGTAATGGCGTCCGCATTTGGCTCCCCACACCCAGGCTTGGAAGCTTCTAACTTCTGTATTGTCTGATCTTCCAAGATGACTGATTCAGTCTCTGTTCTCTTGGCTCTTGACTGAATTGCTCTGCTTAGCCTTATACCAGCTTTGTTTGGCAGTGTCTTCTAATCTTCTAGTTTCTCGTCCTCTGGCTTGTTCTGTCTTCACCTGCGTCTAGTTTGTTCTCTCTGCAACTGGTATTTGTAAAACTGTCCGCATAAAACTGAAAATTTTCTCTGATTCTTCACTTTGTCTATTCTTCAATTAGGAATCACTTTAAAACATGGTTGCTTCCTTCTACAAACTAACCTTACCTTCATTGTTAGAGATTAAATGTGTATACTAAGGGTGTGTCTGTATGCCAGCCAGATCACACTGTAATTCAAGACGTGTCTGGCCAGATCTTAGAGACTTACAAGATGTTTGGATGGGATTCTCATGCCAGAGTAGCCATATTGTTGGATTAAAGTTTCTCTACAGTGAAGTGTGAGGAGGACCTGAGCAGCCTGAGGAAGGACAGCTTTCCAGTTACAGGAGCAGCAAGCACACTCAACTAGAACAGGGCTAACATGACTGAGCAGAGAAGGAGGGCCAGCAAGATTTTCAACAATATGTCTTTTAGGCTAATGGGGGAGGCTCTAGAGGGAATGTTTCAGTGGTATTTCTTAAGGGATTGTGCGAGAAAGGCTGACTTACTATTTCCGGAAAGGTATTAACTGTCTGTCTGGATGTCGAAGAGTAGATAGGAGTGAGCTTTATTCAACTTTCAGTTCAGTGGAATCAACAGACTGTTGATTCCAGTCTTAACAAGAGCTAGTCTGGCTAGCTGTAGAGTTAAGTAATACATTGATTTTCTCATGGAGTTATATAAACATCTAATTAGCATTGAGGGTTTTGCAGTTATAAAGATCTAAATCTAGCAGGGTATAGTCGTGCACTTTTTAATCCCAGCACTTGAGAGGCAGAGGCAAGTGGATTTCTAGTTTGAGGTTAGCCTGGTCTGTATATATAGTGAGATTCAGGACAGCTAGAGCTACATAGTAAGACTCAGTCTCAAGAAGATTTAAAACTGGGAATCAGCATAAAGGCTCAGTAGGTAAAAGCACTTGATATAAAGCCTGAAGACCAGAGGTAGGTCCCTGGAACCTACATAAAAGTGGAAGGAAAGAATGACTCTTAAAAAGTTATCCTCTGACCCTCCATATGTGACCTGTGGTGTATGTGTGCTTACATACATGACACATCCCCCTGTTCTCATACATTTATAAAAAATTTAAAAGAAATCTTTAAAAGTAAGATTCATGAAGCTATACTCATAGAAAGAGTGAGGTTATCTGTTTTGATACCATCCCCCAGTAGGAATTCAATGTCAGGCTTTCTTGTCTATAGGCAACCACTCTACCCCAGCCTCCTTTTACATTTTATTTTGAGGGAGGATCTCACCAAGTTAGTTCAGGTTGAACTTGGATTCAATTTCTAGGCTAAGCAGACAACTGAATTTTCATCCTCCTGTCTCAGTGAGATGACAAACCTGTACTCCTGGGCATGGCTCCTTCCTCCTCTCCTTTTTCTTAAAACTACATATTTAAAGCAGTAATGTTGCATCTGATGAGCATAGTTAGAGACAGGCTTAATGTATCTGATATTAACTTTATCAAAGAGATAGCACTAATTCTTTTCAAAGTTGTATTATTTTTTTTGTTTATTTACATCTTTATTCCTGTGCTAGGAATTGAATGTAGGACCTTGAACATGCTAGGGATGTGCTCTACAAACTGAATCACACCCCCATCACCTCCTAAATTCTATTTGTTTTTAATGGAACTAGGGATTGGCCTAGAACAATGGTTCTAAACCTGTGGGTTGAGACTGCTATGGGTGTGTAGAAGAACCCTTCACAGGGGTCGAATATCAGATATTTACACCATAATTCATAACAGTAGCATAATTACAGTTATAAAGTAGCAACAAAATAATTTTATGGTTGAGGGTCACCACATGATGAATAGCATTAGGAAGGTTGAAAACCATTGGTTTAGAGCACTATGCATGTTAGGCAAATGCTTTACCATTGAGCTATACTTCCCAGGCCTCCTGTAACTTTTAAATGTAATAATGAATCAAATCATTTTAATTTTCACACTTACAGAACTTTTCTATAGTGTTTTAGAAAAGCATATAAAAGGGTTTTAAAAATATGTAAGATTGTGAAGAACTGATAGGTATTTTACAAAGTGAAAACATATATGGGATTTTAATTTGCATAGATTTAACACAAATCTACCAATTTAGAATACATATCATCTCTGTAAAAATTTCATTTTAAAAATTAATAATAGATAATGCCTATGTTTCAAATGTTTAATGAGAAAATTCCATACCAAAGTACCATTGTGCTGAGAAGTTGTGTACCTTCCAGGATTCATTCTCATTTCCTTCTGCCTTGAAGTAGGAAGAATAGATTGGGATAGAGGTGGAGTAATTCCCAGAAATCAATTCTTGGTGTCCATAATCTTATGTAGTGTCAGAGCTCTTGCTGGATCTGGCTTCTTGAATTTAAATTGCAGTATATATCCTGGTTTTAGGACCCCAAATCATCAGGGTTCTAAAATGGACATGGTTTCTCTCACTTTGTTTTCTCTGTTGTGAAGTGAGGCTGCATAGTACTTCTTCATTGGAGTGTTTTGAATATTAAATGAGTTACTAAATACAATTTACTCAAAACAGTGCTTTTCTTATAGTACTAGATAATGTTAACTGTTATTTAAGTATATCTTGAGATTACATCTAGAATTTGTGGACACTACCTGAAACTTTTTTTCTTTGTTAAAATAAAATTTTTGGTAAATTAAAATAAGTTTTGGTCACTGCTAAATTTATTGTTTACTACAAAAACCCAATAATAAATTGATTTAGAATTTCAATTAGAATGTATAGTCAGAGTTTTCTTCTCCCTGTCTTACTCCCAATAACCTCTCTTTCTTCTTCCAACTAATACCCCTTTTGCCACCTGCCCCCGTTAGTGTGTGTGTTGGTGTGTGTGTGCACGTGTGTGTACCCCAGTGAGTTCCATTAGGGTTGCTTTTTACACAGCTTACGTTATGGGTTATTTACCATCTTATCAGTTCACGTTTGAAGAAAAATGCCTCTCCTTTACCTGATAACCATTAATGACATGTAGATCCTTCGTATGGAAGTGTTGACAGACCCAAGCTTGTGCAGATAATCCTGTATGCTATGCCCTGTTTGGAACACAACAGTTTCATTATAGTCTACTCCTTTTTCTAGCTCTTAGCATACTTTCCATATCTTTTCTGTGATGTTCTTTGAGCCTTGGAGAAGATAATGAGATTTCCATTAGGGTTGAGCATTCAGTGGTCACTTATTCTCAATACTTGACCAAAGCTGACAGCAGCACTAGTCTATGGGCATAAACATAAAAACTTAGAACCAATTTACAGGTACATCATGGTCTAGTTAGCAAAATAATAGTAGTAGTTTCCCCACTAGAGCCTGTGTTCTTCTCAGCCATGGGCTTTTGGCCAGGTCTCTAGAACCAGGTATGAGTAGACCTCCAATCAAAAGTGGGGTTGATCGTGCCACTACTATTTATTTCACCACTAGGCACAAAGTGCCTGACAGGTCAGTACTAGAGCAACATACAGAGTTCACTGTTGAGGAAGATGGCAACTACTGTTCCCCCAGCAGCCTGCATAGAACCTTTTGGGACTATGAACAATAGGGAGGAAGTTTCCAGCTCAGTTCCAGCTTGCTGTCTCTATGTGCTATAACTAAGGCTTGTCTTCAGCAATAGTCTTAGCCATTTAGTTTTGATAGGCAATTAAAAGCAATGGCAAATAATTGTTTTAGGGTTATAGAGGCCTTGCTGGCCAACAACTCATAGGGAGGAGGCCCAACTATGACTGTCTCATTTTTAAATGTGCATTAATTTGTATGAGTATTGCATGATAGATGAACTCATTATTTAAATATATTTTTTAACTGAGAAACTTTTCCATTGTTACTGCAGTTTAGTAAGTGTCTGTTTATTAAGTAGTGATTGTGTGTATTAGTGTTGAAATAGGTGACTCAGGTGGTAAAGTGCATACTACACAAGCATGAGGGCTTGAGTGTGATCCTCAGGACACACTTTTTTTTTAAAAGCCTGCTGCATGGATGGTGGCATGCACTTGCCATCCCAGTCCTGAGGATACAGAGCCAACCAGTGTATATTCTGTTCTGTTGAATTCCAAACTAATGAGTCTCCTTCTCAAAAGGCTGGTGTTACCTTTGGAACAATCCTTGAGGCGATCTCTGGCCTTCACATGCATGTACACACCCTCACATATGCACCCCATAAATACACACACACACGTGACTATTTTTGCATATTTGTGCAGTTATTTTTTCTGCTCAGCTCAGTGTAAATGTGTTACCTACATATGCTAAAATCATTGGGCTGTGGAAGGGGAAGGCTACATTTTGCTGCTTTCATTTTTGCCTTCCTAGCTGACGTCATTGGCCCTCTCTGGTCATAGGGCCAAGCCTTTTGCCTTTATCAAGTTTTTATGGTGGGCTGGTGAAATGGCTTAGTGCAAGTCAGATAAGCTGAGTTCAGTCCTTAGGACTCACAGTAGAAAGGGAAAACTGAGTCCTGGATGTTGTCCTCTGACCACCATGTGTATGTTGTGGTACATACACATTCCCCTTATACATATATACCACACAAGCATACAAAAATAAGAAAATTGGTTTTAATGTTA
Source organism: Micromys minutus (assembly GCF_963924665.1). Classification (NCBI taxonomy): domain Eukaryota; kingdom Metazoa; phylum Chordata; class Mammalia; order Rodentia; family Muridae; genus Micromys; species Micromys minutus. Next base: position 109,963,603 of record NC_137969.1, read on the forward strand.
ATAGGAAGGAATTGAAACTTGTATTAGACCCTGCTTTGATCCCTGTTACCACCAACAGCAGTGTAAAAAAGGAGTAGTCAAACTGAATCCACCAAGTTCAGTTTCTTTTGAGCCAGTGAACATGTATGTAGAAATTGGCATTGCAATGATAAACATAGCTATTTATATGATGAGGTGTATGTTAGTAATTTGATAAAGTGAATGCTAAGAGTCATTCCTCATTTGTGTGTATTGTATGTTATAAGATAGAATTTTTTATTTGAAAGCAGTATTTAGTTTTAGAGCAACTGTGGTGAATTGGAAATGGAGAACCCTACTGTCCATGAAGGATGGTGAATGACAGTTTTGTACTGTGTGACACATCCCTACCTATAACACTTACATAGTGGGAGAGAGTATCTCTCAAGCAGTCCTGGGGGTGGGGTGGAGATCTGACTCACATTCTGAGTATTTCTGATGGGTTATTGCCAAGTACTGCCTGTTCTTTTGTAGTTTTTAAAAAACTTTATATTTTGGTTTTTAGGTATATATGGGTGTGTCTGTAAGTATCTATGTGAGTCTCTGTCCTCTGCAAGAGCAGGTGTGTGCTCTTCACTGCTGGCCTCTTCTCTAGCTGCTCCTTTGTAATCTTAAGGACATTTTTTCCCACATGATCATTTTTGCTCACTTTAGCTTTCAGGATAATTTAATCTTGGAGGAGTTAATAATTAGTAATAATAATAATAAAGTAAGGTGTTTGTGAATAATGGAAGCTGTGGGATTACAGATGAGGAATGGCAAGTTTAGAGAGTTGAAAAACCATTACTCAACAGGTGGTCTACGATGTTAACAGTAGCATTGTGCTTTATCATTTCTTAAAAAGTGCAGAGCTGTACTTTTCTATAACTATTCTGACTCAAGAATTAGGGGTCAGCCTCTATTCAGAAATTCTAAGACTATACCAAATAACAGATTATAAATTCTTAATGAGTTGTGCCTATTACTGTAGTTTATTAAAATTATGCAATCATACAACTATCTCCAGTTTAAAAAGTGGTCCATTTTGCAGAAGAATGTATAGGAATGTTACAAATTAAATGCAGATTTAGATCTGATAAAATTAAGATCATTATTTCATGTTCTTCCCATCCAGAATAATTTAAATGTAACCTAGTTCTTGCAAAGGACTTGGGTTTGATTCCTAGTACCCACATGGCAACTTCACAATAGCCTATAACTGCAGTTCCAAGGGATTCAACAGCTGCTCTGGCCTTCGACAGCAGGCACATAGCTGGCACACATACACACATGCAGGCAAACACTCATACAAAAAAGCAACTTTAAAAAAATAATCTTTAAAACAAGCCCAGAAATTTAATTTTCACTAAGAGCTGCTTCCAGGCACAGTGTGTTCAGATTCTTTTTTGTTTTTTGAGACAGGGTTTTTCTGTGTAGTGCTGGCTGTTCTAGAACTTACTCTGTAGACCAGGCTGGCCTTGAACTCAAGAGATCTGCCTGCCTCTGCCTTCCAGGATTAAAGGTGTATGCCCCCACTGCCTGGACAAATTCTGAACTCTTAATACAACCAGTGAGAATAGGGAGAGTTCTTTGGACAGCTTGAGCTGTTTTTCATATTGGGCTTGTTGTAATGGTAAATGTTTCATTATGTCTTCAGTTACTTGAAATGATGATAGTAGAAATTAAATTTCATTTAAGTACCTTATTTTCTTGAATTGTGATTTGTTCTTTTTCACATGCAGGTCATGGTAAAACCCCCAAAGATGCAGCATCTGTTAGAGCCACGCATCCAATACCAGCAGCCTGTGGGATTTATTATTTTGAAGTAAAAATTGTCAGTAAGGGAAGAGATGGGTAAGTGTAAATTTTGGTTGGCATAACTATTTCTATTTCTGGATAATTACATTTGAAGTGATTCATACATGTATATGTTATAATTGGAAAGTTATAATCCTGAAAATTTTGGTTTTGGAAAAATAGACTATTACAGTACAGCATATTGGTTCCAGCTCTGGTTAACTAACTACTAGTTGAACTAAAGCTTGAGCATGACTCTAACAGTCTTTCTGGTAGGGGCATTATTACTGAGGGTTGAGGTATAAGCAAGAGTGATTCATTTTTCTGAGCTAGACCTTCTAAAACTGGCTTACCCAAAACCAGTAAGTGGCTTGTTAGGTATCTTAAAAGGTTTGGGTTTAGGATTTGAGTTATTACTTGGAAAGTAGATGCTTGTGTGTTCTTGATTCAGAGCTTCCTAGAGGAGGGAGGTTAGTGTGTGGTATGGAAGCTTCAGAGTGAAAACTCTGATTGTGGAATCAACTTTGGTTTACTACCCTTATGATATATGTACATTAGAGTTACCTATGGGACGATCAAAATACAGTTTGGGCCTTAACCAAAATAGTTTTAATCAGGATTTTTGGAAATAGAGCTTTAGGAATGATGTAGGTGTTTTGAGAAAGGTCCACAGGGAATTTTGTTGCATGTCTCTAGTTAAGAACTAATTCTCTAAAGTCATATTAGAGAGCCTTTTAAACAACCATAGGGTCATTTGTCCAGCTACCAAGATATTGGACTCTTTAGGTAAGTTGACATGTGTTTTTTAAAATTAATTAATTAATTTTTAATTTCTCTTGTTGACCTTTCTGTGTTTAATTAACAAAAAGTAAGTGTACAATACATTCTTCTTCACTTTGTTGGACTCAATACCAGCAGTACCAAAAGCAGATGGGAAAACTTGGCCTATGTTGAAGGTCTTATTGCCTATTAACCAAGGTGATCAAATCAAACCTAAAACCAGAGATTTCCAAGAGAAAGCCTAACTCTATGGTTGTATATTCAACTTGTTTATTCAGCCCCATAGTGCTAGTATTACTTATGATGATTGTCAGAGTTCTCTAAAGCTTTCATTCTATGTCTCCCATCTATGAAGGATTTCAACCTTATATGTGCATGGCTACAAATACCCTGATTCTTAAATCTAATTTTATGTCATGTATATCCCCTTGAGCTCCAGTCAGATCCAAATACCAATATGTTTGCAATTGGGTGTTCCACAGCCATTAAATTTAGCCTGTTTGAAATGCTTTTCTCAGAACCAGTTAGCTTACTGCTTCCACTGTTGGCATAAACTTGAGGATTTCTAATTTTTATCCTTGTTGTCTCCACTGCGTCTCCCTTAGTTGGGTCTTGGTAGTTTATCTCTGGAGTTCCCATGGTGGTTGGCAATTGCTTCCTAGGTGTTCCCTATTTGTAACTGTTAACAGTATCTTTCTCAGACAGACCTGACTTGGCTCTTCCTTAAAATCATTTGAAACATATGCTTTAGGGATAAAATATAAAACTTTTTACCAGTCATTTATGACATGACAGTTCTCATCTGTTTATAGCTAGGATTTCTCATCCTTTTCCTTTTATGTTTAACCCTTGTAGTACAGAGAACTGTGAAGTTTTACAAATAATGTGCATTCATAACCACTATGATTAACGAGTAGACTATTCCGTCATTCTGTCCCTTGGTAGATGGCTCTTTCCCATCTCTAGCCTGGCAACCACTGGTGGGTTTTTTTCCTATACCTTTGATGCTTCTAGAATGGCACATAAATGAAATCCGAATTGGTAGCTTTCTAAGTCTGCCAGCATTTGCTCTGCATAGTTAATAAGAGATTCATCTTGTTGCTGAATATTTTGGAGAACAGTCCTTTTAATTGCTGAGGGTATAGATGATCAAACCAGTATGTTAGCTCACTCCCTAATTGAAGGATAACTTTCCACAATTACAAATATAACCAGTACCAACATTTATATGTGCAAAGTTTTCTGTAAATTAAGTTTTTATTCCACTTGGGTAAATGTACAGGAACAAAATAGCTAAAGTAGCCAAATTAAGGTGTCTTTCCACCAACAGTGAGTATTCCTCTTGATCTGCCTCTGTGTGTTGTTAGGAGTTTTGCTTTTTTATTTTTTCCACTTCTTTAAAGATAATTTTGATAAAGTATACAAAGCATTGTGGCATTTTCATACACATACAGCAGTATTACTTTGTCCTTCTCCTTGTTCTCATTGGGTTTTGTTGTTGTTGTTTTTGTTTGTTTAACTGTTGTAATGATGTCTGGCTTTCCTAGCGATTCTTAATTCTTTTCTGCCCCTTCATCTATAAGCTACTTGTCACTCTGACTGCACATGTTTCGTAGGTTTCTGGTTTTTTATAGTTGCCCCTTCCTTGCCCCTAGAGTTAGCTTCTGGTTCTCACTTCCTCTTTACCAGTCTAGCTAATCAGTTTTTAAGTCCTAAATTCAGGGTAACGTGTGTGTGTGTGTGTGTGTGTGTGTGTGTGTGTGTGTGTGTGTGTGTGTGTGTGTGTGTGTGTGTGTGACTGCCTCCAAAAATAATGTGTCACCTTACATTTTGATCAGGGTACTGATGGTGCATATGCCCTTGCATACTGCTGATTTTGGGGAGGGAATATTCTAAAGCTAGCACCGAAGTGAGTGAAGAAATGAATGCTTTTCTGTCTCTACTTCTGCCACTTCTAAAATGGCACATAAACAGAACCATACTGCCTAAGTAACCTCTTAGCTGTAGCATCTCCAGCCTAGCAGAATGCATTTGAGAAGCAGTCCTGCTGCAGCGTATGTTGAGTTATCTCACTGCTCTGCAGTTTCCTTGAAGAGTTGTGAGCTCATCTGTTTATGTCACTTTAAGTAGAATTTTCTTTGACCTGTATTTACGTAGGAACAGGACAGGTAAAATTTGAATCCAGGGTCTTAGTTTTCTAGCAGATGGAATGACAAGGTTAGTGTGGTTGCCTCTTTGGACGGATGACAAAGAACAGAGGATCTGGTGTTTGAGTGTCTGTCGAGTGTGTGAGAACTGCTCTGACTCTTCCCTCTGCACTGTACTAGGCCTGCCGAGGAAAATGAGGACTGTGACTGTGGTGGACATTTTGTTCTTCTGCCTAGAAAATAAGGCTTAAAGGAAAGTTGTTTTATTGCATGAGAGAATGTTTACTTTTCTGATTTAGTTTTTTATTTAAAGTAAGCATGATTTTTATGGTTATTCATAAAAATAAACATAATTTATAAGGGCAATTTATCTGATTGGTAACCTGTCAATTTTTTTAATTAAAAAATAAAGTTTGAGCACATTTCATAACAAGGCTAAAATTATGTACATGACCATTTTTTAGGAGGCATATTAAAAGTATATCCTTACTTTGTTTTTATGATTAATCAGTGCCTGGTAAGAGGTTTCTTTTTTTTTAATTTTTTAAATTAATTTTTATTAATATGAGTACACTGTAGCTGTCTTCATACATACCAGAAGAGGGCACCCAATCTCATTACAGATGATTGTGAGCCACCATGTGGTTGCTGGGAATTGAACTCAGGACCTCTGGAAGAGCAGCCAGTGCTCTTAACCACTGAGCCATCTCTCCAGCCCTGTGAGAGATTTCTAAGAATAATTTTATCTTATGAATAGAATTTTAGCTCAGGAATTTCATTCAAGTTTTAAATTATGCATGCTAATAGACACAGATGTAGTAGGAAAACTGCTAATTCAAAATGTGAGAGATAATAACATTTTATTTGAAAAATTTTAGTTATAACTCACGTATATTATATTTTTAACTCTTCGAGCAAAATATTGATACCACTGTTTGACAGTGATTCTAGAATTGGCAGTTTTTTTTAGTCTTTGTTCTATACGTCAGTTTCTCTGCCTCTTATATCCTTAAAGTGTTCCTTTTATGCTTATGGACTTAAGGCTTTTTGTTTTGCTTTTTTTTTTTTGTTTTTGTTTTTGTTTTGTTTTTCAAGACAAGGTTTCTCAATGCAGCCTTGTGCTGTCCTGGAACTCACTGTAGGCCAGGCTGGCCTCAAACTCAGAGACATTTGCCCTGAGCACTGAGACTAAAGGTTTGTACCACCACTGCCTGGCTTTAAAAGCTATTTTTATGAAAAGTAGAAAAGAAAGTTTCCTATCTAGCATTGAGAAAATTAAAGGAAAAATAATAGAGGGGCTGCGGCTAGAGCTATGGCTCTGCAGTTAGAGCACGTACTGCCCTTGTAGAGGTCCCCACTTCAGTCCTAGCAGCCGCCCACAAGGGCCTTGTAACTCCAGTTCCATGGATTTCAGCACCCTCTTCTGGCCTTCTCAGGTATTCATTCAAGTGCACAAACTCACATTCAGATGTGTACATATTCACCGATTTCAAAAACAAAATTAGAAGGGCTCCTCCTAATTTCAGTTGGCTGTTCTCAATAAACGAGTGCTCACAGAGGAAGGTGTGAGCAAAGAGAAAGCCACGGAAGTAAGCAGCATGGTTATCAGCTTTACGTGTTTGTTGGTTACATCTTATGGTTCATGTTCAGTGAGCCTAAGCAGTGTTACCTTTTCACTGTTGTCTTACTTACACTTCCTCATGGGCTTTCTCAACACAGTAGAAATTCAGGAAACGCATCCAGGTTAGTATTTGAAAAGTACAGTGGGGTAGGGTAAAGAGTCATTATGCAAAAAAACTTTAGATTAAAGCAGTCTATATTGAATAAAGATTGAGATCATGTATGGGGGATCTGAGGGGTAGTTCTGACTCAAGAAAATATACATATTAAGGAAATAGTATATGTTATTTAACATTAGTAAAAATTGAGAGACTTGTTGGGGGAAAATACCACAGAAGGTGGTAAATGGCCAAGGTAGTCTCAGGAAGAGTGTGCATCTGTTATGGTCTTTGGCAGAAGCATTAGGATAGCTCAGTATTCCTGGGACTTCAGGGGATTGTAATGGAACCTGACAGAAGTAAGAATGGACTTGGGTATGAGACAGCCTTGATACCAATTCTGAACTCTGTAGGCAATAGCACACCTTTGTTGTTCTTAATCGGAAAGTGAGAGGATATTCAGGAAACCAGCTGGAGACTGAGAAAGAGTACCATGTGTAATGGCATTGAGTGAGGTGCCTAGGAGTAGATTGTGGTAGAGACTAAAAGCAAAGAAGAGGTTTCATGCATTGATTACCTGTATGCACCACAAACTGGGCTAAGAGTTAAAATTAACAAGGCTTGACAAGGATGAACATGCTGAAAACAGGGTCTCTCCTGTCTAGATAGTTACAGGACAGAGGAGAAATAGGCTTGCAATAAATAATCAAGTATAGAATAGTAGTAATACACATGGGCAAACTGACGTGCAGAGGTGGAAGACAGTGGGGGTCAGGAAAAGCTTGGTAACATTGAACACTGAAGAATAGGAATCAGGTAAACAGCGTGCTCTGGCTTTCCTGTTCTTCAGCCACCTTCACACCCTACTATAGACAAGCTTCTCCGGCATCCTTCTAGCTGGTGTGTGATTTTAAAGTAAATTCCTATTTTACAAGCTGCGTTACTTTTGTTGAGAAGCATAGTGAACATTTAAATCTTGCCTCTGCTGTTCACATTCTGTGATTTTTGTTCTCTTTGTGTGTGTGTGTGTGAAGGATTTATATATTTAATATGAATGCACATAGCTATCTTCAGACTCACCAGAATAGGGCATCGGATCACATTACAGACGGTTTTGAGCCACCATGTGGTCTGGAACTGAGTTCAGGGTTTTGGGAAGGGCAGTCAGCACCCTTAAATATTGAGCCATCTCTCCAGCCCCAATTTTGTACTTTTTGGTAAACTCTGAATCTGAGTCCTGAAAAGGAAACAGTACTTCTGGCCTCATGGGACTAACATGAATAATGCATTTAAGACATGTATTGGAGTACCTGGTTCGTGGCAACGCGTGACTTTTTGCTTCTGTTGGTGACAGCTGCCTGGTGCTCAGCAAGGTGCTCATGAATTTGGACTCTATGTGGCAGTGATAACCTTTGCCTTGCAGAGAGTCAGAGGCTGGTGGATCTCTGAGATCAAGGCTAGAGTGCCTCTACATAGTGAGCTCCTGGCCAGCCAAAACTATAGAGTGAAGCCCTGCCTCCAACGAAGACATATATAATGTAAAACCACTAATTTGTTGTGTCAGCAGTTTACGTATCCTAGGTGCTTGTGTGTACTCCATTGATAAGAAGGCTGAATGGTGTGCTTGATGCAGAATGAAATTAAAGGAAGCTGAAAGGACAGTCTGGGTTGAGGAGTAATGGTGATGGTCTGTGTAAATGGATTGTTTGCGTTCTGGCTGTGTAAGGAAGGAGCAAATCTATGAGATGATAGACTCAGCTAAGTGAGAGATTTATTATATAGTGTTCCTTTTAATAAGGGTTAAGAAGAGCAGTGTGTGTGGATTGTTGTGGATTTGCAAACGATACCAGGGGTAGACATAATAATGAAAGACGACTGAAGAGAATCAAAGCTTCTTTTGAGAGAATGTGTGTGTGGACTATGTATCTGCAGTCCCAGGCAAATACATTACCTGAAGTAACATGAATGGGGTAATCTTTCCTTTTGTCCACTGCTAGAATTGTGAGCACTGCAGAAGCTGAATGAGTATATCATAAGCTATGGGCTTTGGGTACTGTCTGGAATGTGTTACTTAAAGGAATTTTTATTGCATATATGAACTCATAGAGACTGACAGCATGCACAAGACCTGCAAAAGTTTGTGCCAGACGGTATTCTAACATGGAGAAGTAGCTGTGAATGCAGTCCACTCCTGACCAAGAAACTGTGCAGTCGGTGCCTGCTGGGAACACTGAGTCTGTCAAGTCACACTCCAAGGCAGGGTGTGTCCTCAGGAATAGTTGCATAACACAAAAAGGACTCCATGGTATTTGGCTGGGTTGGGGAAGGATGTGGGATGAGTTGGGAGAGGAGTATATATGATCAAGTATGAAACATTTAAAAATAATGGAATGATTTGTTCAATTTACTCTGTGTGTGTGTGCGGAGTGTGCATGTGTGCATTTGGTCCATGGCCTGTGTGTGGAGTTCAGAGCAGAACTTGAGGGAGTTCAGTCTAGTACTACATGGGTCCTAGAGATTGAAAGTCGATGGTCAGGGTTTTAGCAGGTGCATTTACCCACTGAGCTCTCTTTTTAACAATCCACATTTTTAATTGGTCATTGAGCCCTTTTCACCATGAAATATATTTATTTTTTAAAAATAGCATTTATTTATATGTATGAATGTCTATGCACATGGTCATGTGTATAGAGACCAGAAAACAGCCTACAGAAGCGGGTTCTCTTTCTGTGTAGATCCTAGTGGTTGAACTCAGTCATCAGGACTGGTAACGAGAACACTTACACTGAGCCATCTATCTCACTACCTCTGCTTTTTTATTTTAAGGCCAGATGTGGTGGTGTACACTTAATCCCAACACTTGGGAGACAGAGGCAGGCAGATCTTCTTTGAGTTAGTCCTAGGCCATCCTGGTCCATGTAGCCAGTCCCAGGCCAGCCAGGGGTATATAGTGAAACCCTATTAAAAAGAACAAAAACAAAATAAAACACAGAACCCCACAAAACCAAAACTCAGTTTTGTTGAATTAGCTCACAGAAGATTAGGTTTCTTTATCCATTTTCATACCTACTTGGTTTTTGATTGATTTCCCCCCTTTGCAGCTTCCTGTCCCAGCTCCCACAGCCTTCCAGGCCCAGTAGTTTCCTTTTTACTATTGTATTGTACATATTCCACCACCCTTCCTGCTCTCCTGGGAAGTGTATGTCTCTCATGGGTCCATTTCTGGTTTCCTGACTTCTGCGTGAATGCACATACAGAAAAATCAAAAGATAGAGTCCGAATATGAAATACAACATGTAGTGTTAAACTTTCTGAGCCAGGATATGTCATTTAATAAAAAATGTCAGTTCCACCCATTTTCCTTCTTTTCAAGTTCTATTGTGTTGTTTGTATCTTTGTACCATATAATATTTGTGTGTGTGTGTGTGTGTGTGTGTGTGTGTGTGTGTGTGTGTGTGTGTGTGTGTGTGTGAAAGATTTAAATCTGCTCTTGTTTTAAGGCACACTTAGGCTGGTTCTGGTTTCCTGGCTGTTGTGAACAGAGCAGCAGTAAGTATGGATGCACAAGAGTCTGGCGTTTTGGACTTTGGGCAGATGCTGTATTGTACTTGGAGCTTTATTTGAGAGTGCTCCCCAGTGATTCTGTGGTGACTGCTCCAGTTCACCTGTCATCGTGGTTCCCCTTCCCCAGTATCCAGCCAGCATCTGTTCTCTTTGGATGACAGCCGTCCTGACTCTGGTGAAATGGGATCTCATTGTGGTTAAACTTGCCAGATGATGAAGGCCATTCTTCTTTGGAAAAATTTATCAGTTCTGTAGCCATGCTTTGATCGGGTTGTCTTCTTGTTTGTTTTTGTTAACTCTTTACACTTCATTGTGTATTCCAGGTATTGTCTGTCCTGCTAGTTTGTAGCTAGCAAAGATTTTCTCTTCTGTAGCTTTTCCCTTCATTTGATTAACTAGTTTCTTTGCAGTGAAATTGTCTTTTTATTCCACAGTGTTCAGTGTTGAATGTGTTCGGGAGCCTAGAATCCTATTGAGACTGCACTTCAGCCCTTCCTCACTTCTGTCAGTTCCAGAGTCTCACTCTTAAGCTAAGGTCTTGATTCATTTGGAGGTGATTTTTGTGCCGGGGAGCAGTGGGTGGGTGGGTGGGTGGGGGGTGGAGATAGTCATTGAAATTTGTTTGTTGAAGCAGCTGGTGTTATTCTCAAAGTTTCGGGAATTAAAAAAATTAAACGTTTTTGTCCTGTTAGAAGTCAGAGGACAATAGCTGTGTAGGTTATGTCTGCTCTTTTGTTCTGCTCCACTGATTTACTGGGCTGCTTTTGTGCTAGTACGAAGCTGTTCTGTTACAGTGCCTGTACTATAACTTGATATCATGTATATCGACACCTCTAGCATTGTTCTTTTTTGCTGAAGGTTGTTTTGGCTGTCTGAGGCCTTTTGTGTTGATCAAATTTAAGGTGAAGTTGTCTATTTGTGTGACAAATGGTGTTCGGAATTTGGTTGGGAATCTCTAGATTGCTTTTGCTTACTTGCATTTTGAAAGCATTGAGGGCAGAAGCTGCATTTTTGTTGGAGAACAAGATAAGTTCTTTGACAAAGCACTTAATTACTGTGTGAAAAGTGACCTGAGATAGACAAGCAGTATATTCCTTAAATGTTCTTCAGTTGCTTATCTTCAGTACACTTGGGGTCTCAGTTCAGTTCTTGTTGTTACAGTAATTTTATATGTAACAACTGCTGTTTTTTTTTTTAAATAAGTTATAAGGTCTCAATATTTTTAATTCAAAGACTGAAACCAACATCTTGTGAGACAGTATAGAAAAGAGCATAAATACTTGTTATTGTAGAACCCAAGGCTTCGTTCTGTGTCCAGCTTTAAGTGTTTGAAAACCACTATGGTTCAACTCAAACTATGCTGCCATTTTGTGTTTTATTTTTTTTAATCCTGCTTTCCTTTATTCAAAATGAACTTAACAGCACTGAGAAATAGGGTTTAAGGTGTATTTGGATCACAAAAGAGAAACTTTTTAACATTGTTTGACATCATCATGATACACAACTTGCATTTTGTTACATCCATTACTTGAAGTGACCACAGACCTACCTACCTACTTCCTTCCTTTTCTTTTCACTTTCTTTTTCTGCCCTCCCCCTCTCTTTTGTTCTTTTTCACAAAGGCAAGTTGTTTATCTAGTATGTTGAGTATTTGCTGTTTGCTTCTGCTGGACTCAGGTGAGAGTAACCTACTAAAATCAGGAGAAATGGGCTATTTGGCATTGATGTTTGTACTTTTCATGGATGATTTGGTGGTTGGTAGAAATGTTGTAAAATACTGGAGGATTAGTGCTGTGACTGGGCAGAAAAGAATTGGTAAAGGATACTGAGTTGGTAAAGGATTGAGCTGCTGATGGGTAGATGGCTCAGGGGCTAAAGGTGCTTGCTGCCAAGCTTGATGACCTTCGTTGAATCTCTAGGATCTACTTGGTAGAAGGAGAACCAACTTGGACAGGCTGCACTCTATCCTGCGCATGAACGTGCTGACATGTTCTGTCTGACTAATATGCCAGGTGTGGTGGCACACTCCTTTAATTCTAGCGCTTGAGAGGCAGAGGCAGGCAAATCTCCATAAGTTCCAGACCAACCTGGTAGTAAGTTCCAGGCCTAGCTGGGGCTACTTAGTGAGACCCTTATCTCAAGAAACAAACAAAACCAAAAGTGGGGTGGAGATACGCTTCCGCAGTTAAAAGCAGGAAGCTGAGGGCTTACATCTTGAACCACAAGCTCAAAGCAGAGAGAACAAACCAGAAATGATGGGTGGTTTTTTTTTTTTTTTTTTTAAACTCTCAAAAGCTCCCCCTAGTGGCATACTTCCTCCTAAGCCTCTCTGAGACAGGGCCACCAGACTCAAATGGCCAGTACTATAGGAGGTCATCTCTTTGAAACCCCCACACCTGTCTAGTCTGTGTTTGTGTTCGTTCTTCTTTTCACAAATAGAGGTTTTTGGAAAGACATGTCTTTCTCCACCTGTGTGCTTTTGCTAATGATGAGTTAGTTGTATTGTGTGGCCTTGTTTCTCAGGACTCTCTTCATCCAGTGAGAAAGAAGTGCCTTCATTCTTTTTAAACTTTGAACCTGGTTGCAAATCACAGCTTTCCAGCAGTGTTAACTTTTGAAAAGCCATCAAATCCTGTGAGTAGCTGTATTTTGGCAACTCCCTCAAGCCCCTGCTTTAAAATGAAAAGTACATTGTCTCTTGTTCTTTATCACCTAATAACTCAACTTGGCTTTATACTGACTCATTCTGAAATTATTTTAAGATCCTAGCTGCACTGTTGAGATCCTTACACTGCATCCTCTAGCTGTGGGCATGTGCCCTGTAAAGCCTATGGTCTTGTACTGCTTGGATATTGTACACTAGCTTTTGTATGTGTGTCTACTTATATTTTTGTTTTTTAATAGTTTCCCCATAGCGTTTCAGTTTGGATCTTCGTGCTCACAGTTCTTTCTTTGGTTCAGCTCTCTACCGATCTCAAGAGACACATTTTCCATTTATTTGCATATATTTAATGTTTATAGAGTTCAATGCCTCCTTATAACCCATAGCACATTAACCAGTTGTTTTGAAGTACTAGTTTGAGCTTTCAGATTCTGTCATATCTTTGCTTTTCAGACTGTTCTCTTGCCTCTTACGTGATTTCTTGTTGACATATAGGTGTAAATTTCTGAGTGTTAGAAACCTAGGTAAGTATATCTTTGATATAAAGTTTTTATACAGCACACACAAAAAAATGTATTCTTAGGAAGTCTATTTTTGTTTTTCTTTTTGGTTTCTGCTTTGGATATGAGATCTAAAGCTGTTGCCTAAGACCAAGTTCCAAAGACTGATTTCATAGTTTGTTTTTATAGCTTTAGCTTCCTCATTTATTTTTCTACTTCACGTGAGTTTGTTTTTGTCTGCGTATATATCCAGTTGCTCATGCCCCAATTGTTTAAGAGATTGTTCTCCCTGTTGAACTAACTTCTCTGTTTTGTCAACAGTTAATCAGTTTACCATATTTCTGAACATATTGATTCATACCTATAATCACTGTATTTAGGAAGTAGACGCAGGAGGATCAAGGCCAGCCTCAGCTATATGAGGAGTTTGAGGCTAGCCTGCATTACATGTGATCCTGTCTCAACAAAACCAAAGACAAGCAGGAAAAAATCATCTTAACATAGATTAGATGCTAATTTCTGTTCTGGATTCTATTGCAATGATCTTAGGCCCAAGTATAGTAGTATTTTTTTTTTCTTGACTACTATATTCTGTGGTATATGTTAAAACTAAGACGTGTGAATTCTCTAGTATTGTTTAAACTTGTGTTGGGCTCTTGCGAACAACTTGTATTTCCATATGAATTTTAGGATCAAAAAAAGCAGGTTATGTTTTTTGGGGAAGAGCTGATTTGAATCTCTAGGTTAATTTGCCATCTTCATGTTAAATCTTTAATTCTTGATCGTTTATTTAGGTTCTCCTTAATTTCTTTTATTGGTCTATTGTAGATTTTAATGCTTAAACCCTGTATCACTTTAGTTACATTTATCCTGTATGTTTCCTCTGCTTTGTAGTATTATAACAATTATGTCTTTATAGGTTTTAAGAGGTTTTAAAAAATAGTTAATGTATTTTAATAGCAAACTTACAGGAACAGCACAAAAGACAGACAGCATTAAAAACATGAACTTGCATGTAGGACAACTCAGAAAAGTCTAGTAAATGGATGGAATCTGTTGGATGATAAAAACACTACAAACACCATTTAGTTGCCGTCAATAAGAATTTTACTTATTTTTTAAAAATTTAAATGCTGGCATTGTCCAGAAAAATTTAACAGGTTTATTTATAATTGTTATAAAGTTGAACTATTGAGATGTGTTCACGGAAATGTTTTACCTGCATTAATGTTTTACATCTTGCATGTATATTAAAACGTGGAGAAACTGCCAATACCTGATTCTGTCCCCTGCGTTTCCACTCACAATCATATACTTAGGTACCTTTGACACCATGGGAAAAAAAATCTAACATTCAGAACTACTGATAACAAGAAGAGGGAATTTTGTTTTCTTTTTTTTTGGAGAATGAAATGTTTCCCCTCATAGTAGACTCTTAAGTATGGTCTCTATGTATGCAGCATGCTAGCTGGATATCTTTTGGCATGGATAGCACACATGTTGATATCTTTAAAAAGGCCAACCAGATATCCCTTGCTTGCCTCCTGTAGAGCACCAATAGTTGCACTCTGGAAACACAGATCTGTTTTGAAGTCCGGAGCAATTCCTTGAACCAGACACTGAAAAGGGGATTTGGGAATCAGTTTAGTGGACTTCAGATGGCATCTGATTTCAGGGAGTGCTACAGTACCAGACCTGTAATGATGAGGTTCCTTCACCCCTCCAGTAGAGGACGCACTCTTGCGAGCAGCTTTTGTAGTCAGTTGTTTCCTGGTTGCTTTACCACTGGTGGGTTTGCAGGCAGCCTGCCTTGTACAAGCCATAGTGTGGGCACCTCCGTACGTACACCCTTTTTCCTTCAGCTGGAGCTCAGAGGCACTGGCATTAGAGAGTGGTGTCAGCCGTTTTTAAGAGTTTTATAGTTACTTCTCTGTTTAAATCAAAAGACAAAATTATAAAAAACATTTATATAGTTTTCTATATATTTCTTTCATATATATTTTTTACATTTTTATTTGGGGATGAGGGAACAGGTGCTAGAGCACTTGTGTAGAGGTCAGAGGACAGCATGTGGGAGTTGGTTCTCTACTTCACCATGTGGGTTCTAGAGATTGAATTCAAGTGTTAGCCTAGATGACCAGACATCTTTTACTGCTGAGGATTTTGCCCACCCCATTTCTATTTCTTGGAGAGTAGAATGCTAATGGCAGATTCTGTCTTTGAGAATTAATTAATTCATCCCAAATGTTGCCTCCCCCCTTGGTCCTTCCTTACCTTTGTCTCCGTCTAAGTGCATAGGCACATTCTTTCCCACTGAGCTCAGACAAGGTGCTTCAGGGCCTTAAATCCTTCCCCTGACATTTTCACAGGGGTTCCTGACCTCTGTCCAATGTTTGTGGGTATCTGCATCTTGTCTCAGTCAGCTCTTGAGTAGGGCTGCTATGCTAGGCTCATCTACAAGCACAGCATAGCATTACTAGTAGTGTGAGGGATTGGTGCCCATGGGATGGGTCTCGAAATTGGCCAGTCACTCATCTGCCATTCCTCAGTCTCTGCTCCATCTTTCTTTTCTGTTCCTTTTAGATAGGACCAATTTTTATAGGTGGGTTGATGTCTTCATTCCTCCACTGCAGGTCCTCTACTGGAGGTGGTCTCTTCAGGTTCCAGATCTCAACTGTTGGGTATTTCTGCTAAGGTCACATGCATTGACTCCTGGGAGTCTCTAAAATTTCTCCAACCCCTGGCCATTTCCATTCATTCTTCTGGCCTTCTCGGTACTCCTGACTCTCCCCATGCCTGATCCTGCCCACCTATCTCCCTAGCCACTTCCTCACCCACCCAAGTCCTCCCTACCTCTGCCTCCCATGGCTTAGCTGAATCTGTGTACTACCTTTTATGGTGGAGCACAGTTTTACTGTCAGCTTGATACACGTGACACGGTCAGATTGGAGTTGGGTGTCTGTGTTTCTCCTGATGGAATCTTAGGTAGGCATAGCATGGTGCCGTTGTGATGCTGGTTTTGTCTGTTCTAAATAGTAACTGTTAGGTGCTGTGTAATGGCAGCTCACTGCAGTTGTGATTTGCATTTTCATGAAGACTAATAGTGAAAGCATGTGTTCATGCCTGTGAACATTTGCAGTGGGAGCAACTGATTTTTTCCCCTACCTTATGGCTTTTCTTGTATTTAACTTACTAAAATTTATTTTCTTTTGAATCTACAATTTTTTGTCTTTCCAAGTTTGGGAGATTGTTATGATTTTTTTTCTGCTCTATTCTTTTTCTCTCTTTCTCTTTTTCTCTCTTCCTTTCTCTGTTTTTCTTTGGATGGAAGATTCATCAGATCATATTTTCCTCTTTGAATAATAGACTTAAAAATGTCAAACATTTAATATCATTTTAATGGTGTGTTTTGTTCTTTTCTGTGTTTCTTGCTTTGGCCCATGCATTCATTCATCTGTTTCTGCTGAAATGAATCCATAAAACATTCTTTGGTAAGAGTCTGTGGTTCATAAATGATTAGTTTTTATATGCCTTGGTACCTCTCTCTCTTCTTCTCATTCTTACTACTTTCCTTGGGCGTTAAAGTTGAAGGCTAGCTGCTGTTCCCATCAGGACTCTGATCGATATGTCTGCCTTCTCTCTGCACACTAATGGTCAGGAAGTAGGGGCTGCAGTCCACTGAGGTCACCATCCAGAGTGGATTCTTGGTGCTGTTGATTTTGCTTTATAGTTTAGGATTTTGCAACCTCATTTTGATTAGGAAGTTTAATGTTTACCCTTTTCATTTATTTTTGTGTGATTAGCATTTTAATTTAATCTTCATTTTAGTACAGTTTATACTTATTCCAATTCCTTGGACCCCAGAAATAGACTTTGGTTCTCAATCTTCCTAATGCTGCAACCCTTTAATACAGTTTCTCATTTTGGAGGGGCTCTCAACCATAAAATTATTTTGCTGCTACTTAATAACTGTAATTTGTTAATGTTATGAATCATAATATAAGTAATCTGAGAAGTAGGCTATATGATGTGGCCCCTACATAAGGGTCAGTGATGCTGCACCCACAAAAGGGTCGTGACCTATGGATTGAGAACTTGAAGTTCCTGGGTCTTGCCTCAGGATAATTTGAAGAGTGTTGCAGATTTAGTGACCGATCCACTAGATTCTTGTCTAAATTTCCCTTGCTGTCTTGCCTTCTAACCATACCATGGCATCTAATAAGCCCAGATAACAGGTGCCATCCTGTTTTTCTTAGTTTTCTTTTAGTGTGGGAGAGATTGGTCCAGTCTTTGTCATTAAACAATAAGCTTGGTGAATACCTCTTGTGCTAATCACTTGGATTTGACTAGAGCTACTTGGGAAGAAGAAAACTTAATCGGGGATTACCTCCATCAATTGGCTTGCAGGCAAACCTGTTGGACATTTTATTAATTAGTATTATTAATAATTGATGTAGATGGGCCTCCCCAGTCAACTCCCACTCAGGGTGGTACCGCCCCTTAGCAGGTGGTCCTGGGGTATATAAGAAAGCAGAGAGAGCAAGACATGGCGAGCAACATTCCTCCATGGCCTCTGCTTGAGTCTCTGCTCCAACTTACCTTTGTGATGGAATGTTTCCTGAAGTGTAATGACAAAGACCTTTCTGCCTTCAGTTGGTCTTGTTCATAGGGTTTGTTGTAGAATAGAAAGCAAACCAGTACACCCCTGTTGTAGAGCTTTGTGAGGTTTTGTTTCTCCAAAGAAATGTACCAGTGAGTGAGTACAGTCACAGCCTGTATTCTCCCAGGGAGCTTATTGTCACAGTGTAACAGCACAGGCTGCATGGGCCAGTCTATAGCCAATCAACAGTTTTCTCTTATCACCTTGTCTCACCCACAGTGGACTCTTACTAGTAATATTCTTGGGAATTTCATTAACTCTAAGTAAAGCAGGGAATGGCCTGCTATTTACTTAAGTCTTTTTTTGTTTTGTTTGTTTAAGAAATTGTATTGGAATGTGTCTTGAAAAGTACTCAGTATACCTTCAGCTTTTAGAACAGCTGTTCTCAACCTGTGGACCTCAGCCCCCTTGGGGGGGGTGTCAAATGACCCTTTCACAGGAGTCATCTAAGACCATTGGAAAACGTGGGTATTTACATTATGATTCATAACAATGATAAAATTACACTTATCAGTAGTAATGAAAATAATTTTACAGCCGGGGGGGGGGGTCACCACAACATGAGGAACTGTATTAAAAGGTCATAGTATTAGGAAGGTTGAGAACCACTGTTTTAGAAAGACAGTTATTTGTATTATTATCTAGATACATGTTGTGCTCATAGATTTGATACATTGTTTTTCAGTTTTGCTAGAAAACTTATTACTAGTTTGGGATTTATGTGAATTTAACACACAGTGCTCATATTTCAGCTATTTATTGATGGAATACAAAATTAATTTTCTTAATGCCCCGTTCCTCTTTAAAATATCTAGTTAATTTTAGTGCTTTGGATAGTTTGTGTGGCTTTTATATGCATAAATTATACCAATTACAAATGAATACATTGTTTTTCTGTTTACTGATTATTTTTGGTTTTATATTAGGTTTTTAAAGACCTGAAGCAATGTTTAACAGATACAAGCAACTTCTCCTTACTGTTTGAAATGGAAACGATTTTTGCAGTATTGTTTTATGTGGGGCTTATATTGGAGTTAGGGGAAACAGTATTATACTTAAGTAATTTCCTTAACTTTACTGGATGCTTTGTGAGAAATGGTAGCTGAACATTATCAAATGACACAAAATCATACAATTGTAGACAAATTATAGATTTTAACAGATTGGATTTAATTTTCTGTTGCAGTTTTTGCACTTGTAGGTGTTTTGTATTTACTTGTTTTAAATCTCAGCCTCTATTGGTGTTTATAAGTTTTTGAAATTTGTGTGTTCTAGAAAGCCTTTATTGCCAGCTTGATAAAGCTTCCAGTCATCTGGGGCTAGAGTTGCCTAAATCGGATTGACCTGTTTGCAGGTCTGTGGGAGTGTCTTGGTTAAATTGATGTAGCAACCTTTTAAACTCAAAAGGCAAGAGAGTAAAAGAGGGGCTGAGTGGGAAGAGGAAGGAGATCAGCAGGGTGGAGCAAGACAAGAAAGGGTAAGGCTGATACATACCATCAAATAATTATGTACATAAGAATGTGTTCTAATGAAGCTGTCACATATCACTAATATATACTACAGACATCTTTCATTGTCTCTGAAACAGCCATTTAGAATTACAGTTTCTCAAAAACAAGTATAAAAGAACTCAAGTGAGAAATATTACATAATACAGAATATGTTTCTAAGAGGACACGGTGAAATTTTAGAACCGCCAGAATGGGATATGACTTATTTGGATATAATGTCAAATTCATGCGAAATATTTGGAATTGTTAATAAGATTATACTATACTATTGTTGTTTCTATATGACTGTTTTCTAAAAACTTAGCAAACTGACAATTACCTAAACAAGGGACTCTAGTCTGCTAATTTATAAAATTAGAACAAAATAATTCCACAAAAGAATATATGTGTTCTACTTTGTTAGATAATATACTCTGACCAAAAGCAACTTGAGAAGAGTTTTATTTTATTTGTCTTATACTTGAGACCACAGTGTCATTGAGGGAAGTAAGGGCAGGAGGCATGGAGGAGCGTTGCTTGCTGGCTCACTCACCTCAAGCTCCTGTTTGTCTAGTTGTCTTATAGCCTAGGGCCAGCTGCCTAGGGATAATGATGCGCTTGCCCACAGCTATCATCAGCCATCAGTGCTAATGCAGATATGCTGTGTCACAGAAGAAAATGTCTCCCAGGTTGTTGAGATAGCTCATTGGATAAAGTTACTGTTCTACAAGCATGAAGGCCTGAGTTGAGATCCCCAGTACCCGCCTAGACACAGTGGCTTTTGTCTGCCACTCGTGTACCACTGGTAAAGGTGGATCTTGGGGGTTCACTTGTCCAACCACTCTAGCTAAAATGGCAAGTTCAGTGAGACCCTGTTTCCAAAATATAGAAGATACTATTTGCCTTCAATAACCATTCTGACTGAAACAGTAGAATCTCTAAAGTACTTTTGATTTGCATTTCCCTCACAACTAAGAATTTTGAACACTTTAAAAAAAGAGTATTTATTGGCCTTTTGTATTTCCTTTTGAGAATACTGTTCAGTTATGTAGCACATTTTTTGATTGTTGTCTTGTTGTCTTTGTATCTTCTAGATATTAATCTGTTGATGGTATAGCTGGCAATGATTCATACTGTAGAGAGCTCCATTAACTGTTTTCTTTGCTGTATGGAAACTTATTTTTTTTATTTCTATTTTTTAATTTCATGAGGTCCCATTTGTCTATTTGCTGGCCTTATTTCCCAAATGACTGAAGTCCTGTTTGGAAAGCCCTTGCCTAAGCCTGAATTTTGAAATGTTTTACCTAATTTTTTCCTCAGTTGTTTTCAGAGTTTCAGGCATTATGTTAAAGTCTTTGTATTGTTAGCTTTTGATCATGGTGAAAGTAAACATCTAGTATTACTCTTCTACATTAGACATCCATTCCTACAGGCCATTTGTTAACAAGGCTGTCTTTTCACTCATCAGTATTTTTGGTATCTTCGTAAATCAAAGACAAATCACAAACCAGATTTGAACATGAATTTGCCCCTGGCTCTCCCATCTGTATGGCTCTGTATGTCTAATTGTTTGTGGTTTAGTGCCATGCCTTACTAAAGCTCTGGAACATAACCTAACATTAGCTGTAGTCCTAACATACAGCAATAGTTTTGCTTGGGAATGCTTTGACTATCTGTCTCAGTTATTTTACATTTTGCCAGGACAGAATGGTTGGCCAAAAACAAGGACAAGAAAGGGAGGGTTTGCTTTGGATCACAGTTCAAGGTCATAATCCCTTCCTCATGGAGAAGCTAGGGCAGCAGGAGCTTGAGGTTGATGGTGATATTTCCTCCAAAGTTAGGAAACGAATGAATATTCAGTTCTCTTTCTTGTTTCTACTCAGTCTAGAAACTCAGCTGTGGAACTGGCAACCCACAGTGGGAGATTGTTCATTACAGTTAAGCCCATCTAGATAATCTCTCACAGGAGCACATTATTATTGTCAAGCAATTCTTGATTCCAAAAGGTTAAAAATAACTAAGTGCCACCACACTATCTGAATGAGTCTTTTTAGTGTATTTTGTTATCATTGTGTCTGTGCTACATGCTTGCCTGGTGCCCATGGAGTCAGAAAAGGGGCAACAGGTCCCCTAGAACTGGAGTTACAGGCAGTTGTGAGCTGCCATAAGGGTGCTGTGATTTGAACCTTTATCTTTCAGGTACTCTAAACTGCTGAGCCATCTCCAGCCTGAGTGAGGTCCTTAAAACTTATGAATGAAAATTAAGAGAGACTTTTCAATCTTTATATAAAGAGTGGCATTGACATTTTGAAGGGGTTTACACCGAATCTCTAGATTACTTTGTTAGGAGAATCATTTTACAGAATTGGTTATTTTAAATCCATGGGTATATAAGGTCTTCCTCTTCTCATATCTTTGAGTGTTTTAAAGTTTCCAGGATTGATGAGAAGGTTCATCAAGTAAGGGTCCTTGCTGACAATCTGACTATCTGAGTTCATTACCAAAGACCCGTATGGTGGAAAGAGAGAGGCAAGCCCTACATGTTATCTTTTGGGATCTATATGTACATCATGTTCCAGGTACCTACACAAACATTTTTTTAAAAATGAATAAAAATTCAGGTTTTTTGTAGAGCTTTTTGAGAGAGAGAGAGAGAGAGAGAGAGAGAGAGAGAGAATATGAATATATATGTATGCATTGGTGAATGTATGCATTGGTGAATGGGATTATTATTTCCGTGATGGTTTTCTCAGCACTTATTTATATGAAGGTGACTGGGTTTCGTATGTTAATTTTGTATATTGCCACTTTTCAAAGTTTATCACTTTTATGAGATTTCCAGTGGAGTCTTTAGGGTCTCTTATGTAAAACCCTATCCTCTTTGAAAAAGGATAGATTGACTTCTTTGTTGTTTGTATCCATTTTGTTCAGTTTTTGTTTTACTGCTTTAGCTAAGACTTCCAGTACCATATTGAATAAGAGTGAGTTCAGTAGAGAACAGCCTTGTCTTGTTCCTGGTTTTAGTGGGAATGTTTTTGATTCTTCCTTATTTAGTGTAATGTTGACTATAAGTTTATCATACATAGTATTCATTATGTTGAGTTACAAGACTTACTTTCAAAGGCCTTTTCTGCATTTTGGAGGGATGCCTGTGATTTCTCTACTTGTCCATTTATATATTTGTAGTGTTTATAACCAACTATCCCTATGTCTCTGGAATTAAGCCAACTTGATCATGGTCAGTGTTCTCCTTGGTGTTTCTAAAACTTAGTTGGCAAATGTTTTGGTGACCCTCCTTTCCACTGTGCCATTTGTATCCTTGTTGTCCTAGTGTGAATAGATGCCATGATCAAGACAGCTCTTATAAAAGAAAGCATTTGTTTATAGTTTCAGAGCTTGGTCCATTATCAATATGGCAAGGAGTATGGTGTCACACATGGGGCTGGAGAGGTAGCTGAGAACTTTTTATTCTAATCTGCAAGCATGCAGGCAGAGGGAGACTGGGCCTAAGATAGACTTTTGACATTTCAAAATGTCAAATGCCCTCTCCCCAGTGACACACTTCCTCCAGCCGGGCCTTAAATCCAAATCCTTCTAATCCTTTCAAAGAGTTCTACTCCCCAGTGACTAAGTATTCAAATATGTGTACCTATAAGGCCATTCTTCTTGAAGACACAGAGACTCAACATAATAACATTGTATGATAAATCTATAGCCAACATTACACTAAATGGGGAAGACTCAATCAATCATATCCATCAGAAAGATTGGTCTATAGTTTTGTTTTTAAATGTTTTTATCTGGTACTGGTATCAGAATTAATACTAGCTTTATAAAAATAATTTGATGTTGTTCTGCCCCTTAGTTTGGTGAACATTGGTGTTTGCTTTTGAAATTCTTGTAGTATTCAGCAGTCAATCTATTTGGACTTGGATTTTGATTAATTGACAGATTAAAAAAACTAGAGATGTGTGACATTTATTTATAGGGGTGGTATATGATGCTCAGAGATTAGCTTGTAGGAGTTAGCTCTTTGTTCTCTCAGGGTTCCAGCACCTTCGTCTGTTGAGCCATCTCATTGGCCATGGGAGGTTTTTCTCCCAGTTGTTTCTGTCTCACTATTTCTCATAGATCTGCTTGAAGTATTTATCTCCTTTTGGTTTAGTTTTGGTAGGTCATACATATGTAGACATTATTTCTCTTAGATTTTTAATTTGGTGGACTGTATGATGATTTTAAGGTATATCTTTGTACTTTTTGAATTATGATAATATATATTAAAAAGGCTTCCTTTTCATCTAATTTTTAAAAATTGAGTCTTTTTTTTTCTCCTTTTGGTTAGTTTGATCAGGGTTTGTTCTTAATCTTTTCAAAGAACTAACTTGGTGTTGTTAATAATGTGTTGCTTTTATTTATTTCTGTTTCATTAATTTCTGCCTGATCTTGTTTCTTCCCATTGACTGATTATAGATTTTTTTTTTGTTCCTGTTTTCCAAAGCCCTAAAGTATATTGTAGATAATTTGAGATCTCTCAGATTTCTTCTTGGCATGTAGAATGTAGTATGGCATTCTGTGTGTATGGGGGGTCAGAGGACAGCTTGTGAAAGGCTATTCTCTCTTTCTACCACATGGATGCCAAGGACTGAACTCAGTTATTAGGCTTGGCTGTGAATGCCATCTCACCCACTGAACCAGCTCTCCAGACATTACTAATATTTTTAATGTATTTATGGTTGGTTACTATTATTTACTGAATCTAGGTCTTATTGCTGCTTAATAGTGTTCTTTGTTGCTATAGAATACATTATAATAACATTTCTGTGGCTATCATAGGAGCCTCAGTTTGGGCTTGGTTCTAGTTATGTTTTAGAGTGTTTAGTGATGTGTCCACATCTGACTGTAATAACCTGCATTTCCTTTGTTCTCCAACAGCTACATGGGAATTGGTCTTTCTGCTCAAGGTGTGAACATGAATAGACTACCAGGTACACTTGCAAGTGAATTATAGTATGGTTAGAGCCTGACATTTAGGACTGACATTTCTGCTTAAAAACTTTAAGTAATTGAAATAGTTGAAAGGTTTAAAACTTTGATCACTTATAGTATGAATTCTAAGTGGAAGTGAGCTAAATTTCATGTTCCTCTGTAGAATTTATATAACATAATACCTATGCTTTGTTTTTCTGTTAAGGTTCCATCGTTTTTTAACTTTAAATACTATATCAGCCATTTGAAATATTTTAATGTTACTGGTTCTGTTGCTACAAGTCATATTCCGACCTTTAACCCATGTTAATTGTGTGCCCTTGTGAGTGTAGGACAGATCACAGATGTGAGTTCAGGAGTGTGTGGATGCTGTGTGAGAACCAGTTATCAGAAGGAATTGATTCTGTTTCCTGATGTTAAAAATCAATAGTAGCAGAAAGTGTTTATTTAAAAAGCTAGCTGACCTATGCAGAACTCTACAGTGAGTGCACTGAGATGGGAACGTATCAAGCCAGTACTACTGCCATCTGAATCATCCTGTATAACTTGATGTCTTCTCATTGTGTGCTTTTGCTAAAAGTTATGAAGATTTAGGTGGGGTCTTAATTATAATAAATAAGAATATGTAGTTGAGCGTATAAAATGATTACAAATTATGACTTTTTTGTATGAATCACCTTGGGAAGTTTGTTTTGACTGAAAGTTATATTTTACATTAAAGCATGTCTGTGTTATTTATATTAAAGCAAATTTCTTTGCTATATTAGCTAAAGAAGTAATGCATGGAAAACATGCCTGGTCACGATTGCTGTGTTATGTTCATGTTTCTGGTAGAAATCCTTTCTTTTCAGTACTTGTTTTTATTGTTCTTGGTGTTGAGTTTATTTTCCTTAATGTTTCAAACAGCATCTTAATGCTGAAATCATCACTATATAGTTTAGTTGCTGAGAATGTAGATGGACATTTGGAGATTTTATCTGTACAGATCTGTTGTGCTGTTCTGGGTTATCCTACAATGTTAGTGATAAGTGACTGATGAGGAGCCTTGTTCATCATTGTAAATATACTGAACCTGTCTCTCCAGGTTGGGATAAACATTCATATGGTTACCATGGGGATGATGGACATTCATTTTGTTCTTCTGGAACTGGACAACCGTATGGACCAACTTTTACAACTGGTGATGTCATTGGCTGTTGTGTTAATCTTATCAACAATACCTGCTTTTACACGAAGAATGGACATAGTTTAGGTACTGAGATGTTGTTTTGAATACAAATAAGCCAAATATTGTGATTATTTTACTAAGCATGATGGTTTTGTTTTCATGTGATTCTGTTTAATAGATGTCTTTATTCTATCCATGTCCACATTAAGGAAGTGATAAATATTGATAAGACTAATTTATGATGTACAGAAATAGTGCTAGAAGTACACACGGTAAGAAGCCATTCATTCTAGTGATAGAAATGCTAAATTCGGCTTGGAAAAAAACATTAGTTATTTAGTTCTCTAGTACAGTTAAAAAAAACTCAGTTCTAAGAATAGTTGGGGAACAGTTAAAAGAAGTGGATAGCTCAGTACTTTAGTAAAAGAACAGGATGGACGTACTTAAAGCTTAGACCTAATTGTGTTGCTGAAGGATGTTGTCTGGGACAGGTTTGTGGAACAGGTTAGAATTAAGTAAATAACAGAAATAAAAAGACACCTGGGCTAAAATATGGTATGAAACGAAGAATCATGTTGTAAGAATTAAACATTAAGGCTCTAGCTGAATGTGCATTTGCCCATTAGTTAGCATTGTGTATAGTTATTGTAGTTTTCCCTTTAAAAATGTGTGTGTTTATTGTATTTATGTGTACACATGGGCATGTTTGTGTGAATGTATGCCATGTATGTGTGGGTGCTGGAGGAGGCCAGGAGCAGTGGGGATCTACTGAAGTTCCTGGTGATTTGAGTTGATGAGTGTGGGTGCTGAGAACTGAACTTGGGTCTTCTGGAAGAGCAGGAACAGTTCTTAACTGCTGAGCCATCTCTTTAACCCACTTTTCTTTTTAGATTGCAAGAAATAAAGAAGGTAGTAAGACTACTGCTTTTAAAAACCTCATTATTTTTACCCTTGGAAAAATTAAATGCTTATAGCAGATTATTTCTAATGGGCTCAAGTGGATAGAAGCAAAAAGTAAATAATCTTAGAGAGCAGAAACTTATTTACTTCTGAACAGCATTGTAAAAGTCAGGCTGCAAGTCATCTGCTTATCTATATAATGTAATACTTTAAATGGCAAGCTTTTGTGTTCCATTACCTAGAAGATTGTTTCATTTTACATTGCAGGTTTCTGTGGTGCCACAGCACAGCCCATGTGTAAAGTCTTTCTTTGCGTTCCTGTCCGGCTTAAGATTTTGCTTAGAGTTTTCTTTCTCCTCCTCTTCCTTTTCTTCTGCCTCCTCCTCCTTCTCATTTTGAAACTCTTCTCTTTTTATGTGACTTAAAAGTTGTTACAGGTCTGCAAAAAAGTTATTCTCTTCCATGTATCCCCATGCAGAATATATGCAAAGTAGTTAACTGATACTAGTCTTGTACTGGCTGCTTAAAATGTTTAAGATCTTAAACTTAAGGGAAGTCTGCTTTGGGTTTGACAGCTCAAAAATGCAAAACAAGACATTTTTAGAAAACCACAATTAGCCTTTTTAACACTAATTTTTTAAACTTTTCAGAGAAGAAATTTTATTTTGGGAGATGGGAAGATCACAGGTGATGTGATTTTTTCCTATTAGATTTTCACAAACATTTAAATCAAACCCTTTCATTGAATAAGAAAGCCATTTTAAAAGGTAAGATGCTTAAGAAAAGGGTACCTAATGAGGGAATTACGTTCTAATTTTCTGTAAATTTGAAATGTTTGATGGTGTTTATAAATTCATAAATATCGAGTGTATAGGTAATATAATAATGATTAGTCAGAGTCCTGAAGTCAGTCTTGACTGGGTTTGACTCAAGAGGTTTCTTTGCTATGTGACCTTAGGCAACTTTCTGAACATTTCTAAGTTTATAAACAGAGTGCTTGTAATAGCTACCACAATAAACTCATCAGAGAGAAGGAGGTGGAGCCTAAGCAGTCACAGATGCTAGACACCTCTGTCTGGGGCTTTAGGTTGGATCCAGGGCTGCAGAGGTGGGTGTCCTGGGTAACAAAAGTTATCCCCGTGAACAGTGATCCCTAAGAGTGGCCACTGAAGCTGCTGTGGAACACAGCCCACCCATTCATTGCCATCAGTTACAGGTTTTCTGTGGCCGTTTTCCTGGGGTGGTGACAGAGACACTATTTATTCCCTGAAAAGCAGAAAGTATCACCTAGTCGACCTTAGGAAAGGTCTTCATGCTCTAGTCTGGACTCTAGAATCTAGAAGATAAAATGTTACTTGACTCCTATTCCTTCCTTTTCCCAATAGTGTTTGTAGAGGGATATTTACATGTACTTACTATATAAAGAAAGATGGAGAGATTTTCATTTGGAAAAATAAAAGAGGTATATTGGAGTATAGAACTTAGGTAATAAGTGTTTTTAACTTTTTTTTAAAATCAGACATCATTTGTTACTGAAGAGAACATTTCAGAAAGCTTGGCATGTTAGGAACTTGAAAAGTAAAATTTACATAGTTCTATCAGCTTCCTTTCTAGGCATCTCTCTGTGGCCCTGAACTGTGTAAGTGTGCATGCTTACTTGCACATGGCCAAAAGTGCTGATCTTGCGCTAATCTGGAATTTTTATTAGGGTTCTTGATAAAGAGCAAAACCTTTTGTAATTACTGACAAAGAAGTTTTAGTAAAACAAGGTAAATTTAGAGACTTATAAGCACATATTTGAGAAAAATAATTAGGCTACATTAAAAATGTTTTAAGAATGATATAATTATGTTTTGTTAAGATGTCCTCTTATTTTTTGTATTAATTTTCTAATGACTTTGGAATATGTGTTTATATTTGGCTCCCATTCACTATGAATGAAACTAACTCTAGTGAGGATATTTTGTATGGAATGACAAAAACAGAGCATCCAGCTTAGCCTTCCTTTTCACAGATGCACACAGCTTACTGGTTGGTAAAAGTCATAAAAACAGCTTTACCAACCACAAAGCATTATTTTTACATTAAAAAATAAACCACAGGTTAAATATCTCTTATCTGAAATGCTTAGGACCAGAAACATAGAAGATTTAGGATTGTAGGATATTTACCTGTGGGGAGATACCACAGGATGGAACCCAAGTGTAAATGGGGAAAAAAAAATCACTCGAGTTTCATATGTGCCTGACACGCACAACCTAAAAGTAATCTTATGCACTGTTCAGTATGCCTGCATCTTAAACATGACCTATCCTGTGTGCTATAGTAGAACCTGACCCTAAGGGTACCATTAGTTTTAGAGTTTAAATTTTCGGCTCAGAATTGTTGGGCCTGTGTCTTTTTAACTTTCGTATTATAATAAATAGAGTCGGATAGCTTAGGTGAGATTGGTTTTCTCTTGGCACAAAATAGTACTAGATGTTCGTACACCTTAGATGCTTGTCAGAACAAGAAGGTGCTGGTGCTAGAGTTGTTTGGATGCTTCCACTGTGTGTACACAGGCAGTTTCTTTGGCCTTACTTGAGACGATACTTCTTATGCTGTAGACATACTTGCCTCGTTTGTTGTCTCCTTTTAGTTAAGAACGCCCGCATTCTTGTGCCATTCCTGGTGTTGCAGTTGTATTTGTCACATGGCTATGTTGAAATTCCTGGTGGGATATTCAGGAGCACTCTCCATTCTTTAGAAAATAATCATTTGATTTGTTGTGTTGTGTTGAGACAAGGTCTCGGCATGCAGCTTAGACTCGCCTCATAGAGCTCCTTGTAACTCAGTTTCCTGAGTGCTAGGATAACAGGCATGTATTACTATGTCCTGTCAAGAAACTGTTTTGTCTTGTTTTAGAAATGAGTACAATGTTTTCTTGTGTTCAGTTTTTCTTTTTAATAGAACATGTCTGTTTATTTTCCCTAAAGTAGTTTTTCATTTTTGATTTGGTTATTTTCATTTTATTTTTGATCTCTTGTACCACAAGCTCAGTTTGAATTTGCTGTGTTTCTAAGGATGACTTTGAACTGCTCATCTTGCGTCTGTCTTCTGAGTGCTGGGATTACAGGCCTACACTACAATGCTTAGTTCCCACCTAAAATTTTATAAATCTAGACCAGCATTAGTGCTGAGGTGAATAATACAGCTTTTTTATGAAGCTATCAAATCCAACAGCATTGTAGCCAATGTTTTCATATAGCTATGAAAGTTTATCTAAGATCGCTTTAAAACCCTGGAGTTAATGCCTGCACCTGAGCAATAAAGTGTGTGTATGACCAATAGGACTGATGATCTCTGTAGGACAACATTCACACAGATGACCTTTTCTTCTCTCCTGTTCTCCCCCATTGCTTTAGTTAGATATTCAGCTTTTTGTTAATCACCTGCCTTTGAAAACAACCACTAATACTTTTCTTTTTGTCTTTTTAGGTATTGCTTTCACTGATTTACCGGTAAGACATAATTTTTTGAAAGATTTTATTTATTTTTAACTAAAAGAAGTTCAAGAAACTAGAGCTAGACATGCAGAGCAGACTCATTGATTCTAAGTGCATGTGCTGGGGGCATTAAACAGAGGAACCTTCTCTAGTCCTCTAAAGCTTCATAAATAATGCTCCAGAATGCATTGCATCCTGCTGCATAGCATAAGTGACATTACCTAAAAAATACCCAGAAAGCTTTGCTTAGGGATTGGACCTGTGGCATCCCATCCCATACCATACACATTCCTTTACACTGAACTATGCCTCTAGCCACCAGATACACTTTTGTTACTATGTGTTCATTTAAAATGTGGTTCCTGGTTATGTTTGAGTTTTTCAGCTAGGGTTGTACATTTGTAACTGCATTCACCCAAGGTGTATTGGAGACCTGGCACCATCAGCTCCTGTGCTTTTCAGCCAGTTAGCAGCCAGTAAAGATCTCTGGAGTTGGGTTTTGAGATTAGTGTCTAAGGTAAGGAAATTTACAAAGTGAGCACATGAAATATTGTGCATTGTGGTATTTTGAAGTTTGTGTACTTTGGAGAAAAAGAGTTATAGAAGTTACCTGCTTTGCCCTAAGTATGACTTGAGCTGAGACTGACAGTGTGTGTAGGTCAGTGGGTATATAGGACAAAAGTATTTAAGGGAGGAGTAAAAGTGGTCAGGCAGTGTCCAAGACAGGATTTGGAGGCTAAAGAGATGGCTTCTCAATTAAGAACACATTGTGTTCTTCCAGAGAACCAGAGTTGAGTTCCCAGAGCCCACATCAGGCAGCTCATAACTGCTGTAACTCTAGCTGCAGGGGATCTGACATCCTTTTCTGGCCTCTATAGTCTTGTATTCCTATACATACACATAAATACAATTTTTTTTTAAAAAAAGGAAAGAGGACTTTAAGATGGTAGGCCTGAGGAACCTTTGAGGAAGTTGATGGTAGAGATGGGATTGCTTGGTGATAAGCAGAATGGTGCTCTTTGCTTACTGTAAGCTTTGTGTTTGAGGATCAGACCCCAGACCCTAGCTCATGTTTGGTAAAAGTTTAGAGTGATAAGCAAAGCTTATAGTGATAAGAGCTATACTGCAACACTCTCTTTTTTTTTTTTTTTAATCTTAAGGTGGGAGCTCTTCATGTTGCTCCATCTGCTTCTAAACTCCAGCCTGAGCAATTGTTCAGACATCTTTTTGCCATAACTTTCCTGGTGAACACCACAACAGGATTTGCTGGAACGTTTTAGGGGCAGGGTGAACAATTTAGTTGGGTATAGGAGTCAAATATGGTCACATACACAGTTGGGTTTGCAAACTGGAATTAAAGAGAATTATCTGCAGTAAAGTTGGGGCCATTGGCAGTTAAGTGCTCAGGTTTAAGTGCATGTGGACAACTGCAGGTGTGTGTTGACATAGAAAAGTCAACAGGTTTCTAGGACATGGTAAGTTAGGAGAAAATAAGGAACTATCAAAAAGAAATTGAGAAGTAATTAGTGGGGTAAGAAATACAATTACTACCTTGCTGAGAGCCATCTGAAGGTATAAATCCAGTTGCTAAGATAAAGATAAATGATAAAACATCACTGCCAAAGATGTTTTATGGAAAAACTTGTTTTGGCTTCTGGTTCCAAGGGGTAAGAATCTTAATCATGTCAGGGAAGCTTGGCAGCAGGCATGATGACAGGATCTGGCTGAAAGATCATATCCTCAACCACAAGCATGAAGCACAGAGAACTCTCAAAGCTTGTTCTCCAAACAACATCACCAACTGGGAACCAAGTGTTGAGAGGCCCAAGTCCATGGAGGCATTGCTCACTCCAGCAGAGACTGTTGACTTTGGAGAGCCTTGATTATTAGATGGGAGGTAGAGCCATGGGGAAATAACTGGTGATGAGAAGGAGGTGAATAGAAAACAATCATTTAGATTTAAAATTCACTTACATTTAGCACAATGTTGTTATGCTGCTAAATGATTATTAGAAAAAAGTGTTGATACACTGTAAGAAAAATTATTATAGTGACCATATTCTTCAATAAGCAAGTATGTACATGAAGCTTTTGAAGAGAACTTTGTAGTGGTGACAGGCAGGGTAACAAAGTATGCAGGTGTAAATTATTTTGTGTGGGAGAGTATGCATGTATGTACGCGCACTCTCTGTCCCCCCCTCTCCCAAGGCCAAAATAAGAAAACATTAGGAGTCTTCCCCTGTTACTCTCATTGAACCCGAAGCTTGCTATTTTCCAATGAGCTTCTGCAAATCCATCATCTCTGTCCCCATCACAGAGATTACATGTGCATATAACCATGCCCAGTGTTTACACGGGTTCTGGGGACTTGAATCCAGTTTCTCCTGCTTTCACAGCAAACTGTCTTACCTACTGAGCTTACCCAGCAGGTAAATTCTGCAGGTAAGATGATGGCATCTTTAACCATTGGGGATCTTTGAAACACTTGTAACTGTTACAGGGTTTTGTTGCTGGGCATTTTGCTTGTTGGTGCTCTGAGCAAGTTCAGCTGCATCTCTGGGTGGGCTATGATGTAGTAGTTCTCTTGGTTGGCCAGTGCAGTATTGATCATTCAGCAAAGGCATACTTGGTTTTAAGCAATGCATGGTTTTTGTCTGCTTGTAGTGGTTTTCTATCCTACTTTGGTGATGTGTGGTAGCCTCCCTACCCTCAAGTAGGGTGAAACAGTGGTAACTTTGTTGTCACTGGACAAGGTAAATATGGTGGGAGCTCTTGCAGGTTTCCTTTGATGGCCTGCATCTCTGGGGCTCTAAAGTCTTCTGGGACTTCTGCATGCTGCACTTCACTTTTCTACTGCAAGAAAAAAGGAAGCACCAGTCTTTCAGTTAAAAAGATTGCTTAGAAAATATATGTCTCTTATCTATGGCTTCTTTTGAGTTATGTGGAGCATTGGATCCTGGGGGAGTATATTTGCAAAAAACAACAACAACAAAAAAAAACTTAATTGTTCTTGATTGTATTGTACCATCCAATGGTCATAACATCTTCTCACAGTACTGACAACTTTACATCCTTTTGTTGTTTGTTTGAGACCCAGCTCAGCTGGAACCTATGATGGTCCTTTCCCAGCCGCCTGGGACCTTATATAGGGTCCTACTAAAGCTTATATTTTTAAGAAATACTTTTCCTTGTTTGAGAAATATCTTTAAAAAAAAACAATTCAGTTTGAAGTTGGGTACATATTTCTTTTGTTGTCACTAGTTGTTCTCCTTTAAGATTTATTTTTATTTTTATGTGTAGTCATGTTATACCTGCATGTATATCTGCGTAATACATGTATATTTGGTGCCAGCAGAGACTGTGAGGGCATAGGGTCCCTTGGAACTGGAGTTATAGACAGTTGTGAACTGCTGTGTGGATGCTGGGAACTAAACCCGGTCCTCTGCCAGCACTATGGTCCCTGTTCATTTGATGAAGCAATGCTACTTTCCAAGGCTACAGGCTGACTTGGAATCTAGTTGCCACAGATAAATTATTTGCTCTTGCTTTTTATTATTGCTGTTTAGAAGAAATATTTATAATAGAACAAAACTTATATTGTTAAATCTTCATTTGAATGTGTACATTAGTAGGACTAAGATGTTTAAGACCGGGCTTCTCTTTGTGTAGCCCTGACTGTCCTAGAATTGTTTCTGTAGAGCAGGCGGCCTGGAATTCAGAGATCTGTCTGCTAGGATTAAAGGTACTCGCCACCACTGCCTAGAGGGGTGATAACTTTTTTAAAAAGAAATTTCCTATCTATATTCTAAATGTATATAAATGCATGGTAAAACTTAAGCTTGTCGTTTTTGTCCTGAAATTACAGAATTGTCTTGCCCCCTTGTTGATATCTTTGGTGCCCTGTATTATTGTTTTAAAAATACCCAATGATTCTGTGATGGCTTTCAATGAAAAGTTTGTCATGGTAGAAGAATATATTTTTTTCTTTTTTTTCCTTTCCTTTTCTTCCTTTCTTCCTTCCTTTTTTTCTTTTTTTCTTTCTTTTTTTTTAAAAACACGATGCCATTAACAAGCTGTGTGCTTTTGGATTGCATCTCAGGTCTCAAGTTTTCTAACTGTTGAAATGAGAAAACTGTATTGAATGTCTGACCTGCTTTGGGCTTAAATTTTTTAATGTGCTAATTGTGCTGATTATGAAGAGTTAAAGTTAGACATGATGAGTCACACCTGTAATCTTAACACTTGGAGGCTGAATTCAAGGCCACCCTGAAACTTGTCATAATAAAGTATAAAATACATAACCATAATCTCCCCACCACAGTCAATCTTTGTCTTATCTTATAATCTAATAAAACTATTTTTTGACTGTTACTTTGTTTCTGATTTGTGTTGCTTGTTGAAGTTATTTTTAAATATACCCTTGGTCTGCTTACAAAATATCTTTTCTTTGTAGTGAAGATACTTGTGATAACTACAAATAAAAGCAAAGAAATGAGGCACAAATCTAAACACTAAAGTGGGGGACAGTTTGGAGTCCAGGGATAAAGATGGAAATTGCTCTAGTATTGGTAGCCTGTGTTCTGTGCATGCTTGTTGGTAGTAGAACAACCCTGGACAGGTTATTTAACTTCTGGTTCTCAGTTTGGGCATCTATGTAATGGCAGCAAGCACCTCACTGGTGATAAGTTGTGAAACTGGCATTTAGTGGACACTCGATACATGATCTCTTTAGATGCCACAGTCAATAACAGCAAAAAGAAGGAATCTGACATTTTGTCTGTATACTTGAATATATCTTCTTTTTACATTTGACAGGTTTTTTTTTTCCACTTTAGTATCTTAGGATATATTTGAATGCAT
Source organism: Micromys minutus (assembly GCF_963924665.1). Taxonomy (NCBI): domain Eukaryota; kingdom Metazoa; phylum Chordata; class Mammalia; order Rodentia; family Muridae; genus Micromys; species Micromys minutus. The sequence continues at coordinate 109,998,317 of NC_137969.1, forward strand.
TTCAGTTTGAATATTCATATTTATCTCTTCCTTTGAAGTTATACATTTGAGGTTTTAGTTTTGCATTAAAAATCCCCAAAGTGTGCTCGCTTTGGTAGCACATATACTAAAATTGGAACGACACACAGAAGATTAACAAGGCCCCTGTACAAGGATGGCCTGCAAATTCATGAAGCGTTCCATATTTTAGGAGAGAGCAGGGGCAGGGGGTCCTTATCACTCACTGTCTTTGTAAAGGCAGGCTTTACAAATTATTATAATGACTGCTAATGATTGTAGTACATTTTAAATGTACTAGCTATAATGTACATTTTTTAGATATATAGCTTATGTAAAGGCTGATAATTTTAAAGTTTTATAACTGTTATATTCTGAATAGCATGGGTTAGACTTACTGCATTAGAAACACAATGCCACATAGACTATATGCAGCAGAGTCCCAGAATCATCCATGTGGGTATCTTAGTTGTTTATACTTTCTTGATATTTAGAGTGAGGAAAACAACATTTTTTAATCCAACATAATGTTTTGTTTTAGCTGTCCTCCGCTCATATTTAGATTGAGATTTTAAAATACTCATTCTATAAATTTATGTTTCTATTCTTGCATTGCAAAGGTAATGAAGTCTTTAGTGTACAGTCAGTAGATATTTAAAGGAATATGTTGTCTTACAGCCAAATTTGTATCCTACTGTGGGGCTTCAGACACCAGGAGAAGTGGTTGATGCCAACTTTGGGCAACATCCTTTTGTGTTTGATATAGAAGACTACATGCGAGAATGGAGAACCAAAATACAGGCCCAGATAGACCGCTTTCCTATCGGGGATCGAGAAGGAGAATGGCAGACCATGATCCAAAAGTAAGAGCAAGGAATTTTGAATGTACAGTTTTAAACACTGAATGTTTATAGGCAGACTACTATTTTTGTATTTGAAGATCTACATCAGAAGTCTAGTTTAAATTCTAATTGTCTGTGTGTTCTAGTGATTATATTATAATCCTAAGAAGTAATCAACTAATTGGAGTAAAATAGTGTTGACGGAGGTAGTAAAGTGATACTTGATCATTAAAGTACCTTAATTCATTTTTACCCTTAGTAATAAACTTCTAAAAATGTTGACAAAAAAAGAGATAAGTTTAGAGGGGTGAACTAGATTGTATGTTTAGGAACATGACTTTGAACATCTTTGTCAGCAGTAGTTCAGATACTCATGGAGGAAAGGAAGGGTTATTTGATGCTTACACTCGGTGTGGGGAAGTAGGAGAGCACAGACAGAATGGGGCACAGCATATTCCAGGGCTCTCTGAAAGAATGTTAACAAGGTGACTCTAATGATTGGAGTGAACCCCTTCTTTGTATCAGCATTTTAGTTCAGGGAGACTATAATTGTTCCTATCTAGGAATCTACCCAAAGACTTTAGAAATTAAATTAAAAATTAAAAAGTTGGGCAGGAATGATAGTGCCACCAAGATGGTAGAAAGATGGCTTGCTGCCAAGCTTTTCCACTCAAGTTCTATTCCCGGGACCCACATACTAGAAGGAGAGAACAAGCCCCTACAAAGTTGTCCTCTGACCTCCACATGTGTGCATTGTATGTGTATGCATACTCACAATAAACAAGTAAATGTAATTTTAGAAATAAAAAAGCCTGAGTAACTATTTTTAATGCTATTGCTTATATAAGTTACCATTAGACAGTTAGGATAAGATAAAGGGAATGAAGACTAAGGAGCAATGACTGTGGAGTTAGCCCAAGTGCAGCATAAGTACTTCGAATTCATTAATAATAATGGAGGATGGCCAGCAGCAGAGAAGAAAGTAAGTGTTAAAAATCAGTTATGAGGAAGAGCATTGTACTGGCTTTATATGTTTCTTTTATTTCATAGAATTTCATAAGGAGGAGCAGGAAAATTGAATAACTGTGACAGTCAACTTTTTTAGACTATACATTTGTCAGAAGTCTAGACAGTGCCTGGATATAACTAGCTTAAGTGACAGTTGTTAAAGATTGATGTAGATTGCATATGTACAAAAGTTAAAGACCATTAAATTAAACCATTCTGATTATATCATCTAGGCCAGTAAAATAGCCAACATCTTCAAATACACCATCAGTGTGCTGTGGTTGTGAAAGTCTATGTATAATTGCTTTAAAGGTTCTTCGATATAAATTAAAAAAAAAACCTTTTTGTGTATTGTTTAGGGAAGATAGTAGTTGGAGGTAACAGGTTTTTTTATTAATATTGTTGGATTACCAGTTTGCTAACTGTACTTTAACCAGTTAGTGGCTTTTAAAAGTAAGCTTGTTGTCTTAGAAATGTCACTGTCTTTAAGTCTCACACAATCAATTTTCTGTCCAAAACCAAATGGGTGCAAGACTGAGTGATTCCACAATGGTTAGTTGTTCCCTTATGTTTTCTGTTCTGGGCAGTTCTTTCTCTGGGCTAACATCAGTGTTTCTCCTCACACCTGGGACATCTCATCTTATGTTACAGATGAGCACAGAAGTAGTTGGAACTGCAGAACACCAAAATATTAATCAGTTATTTCAAAATGTGAGATTTACACCGAACTAATGTTGTTGGGATATCTATAATTAAGGTGAGATAGAAATTTTGGTTAGTAGGATTGAATAATAGGAACATGGATAAAGAACAGGGGTAATAGGGATCCAAGAATTAAATTTTAAAAAGACGATTTTAATGCCTTTTGTCTTATTTTAAATTGTCTTTTGGACTATGCATAACTAGAGAAAAATGTTACTTTCAACGTATTTTAAAATTGAAGATTGAAGAGCCTGGCTTCAAGGAAATAGTTTGATTCTGTGATATTAAGTTGTGCTTTGTCAACAAAAATTGTACTCTGAAGCATGTGTTCTCCTGACTAAAAGATGTGTTTCTTCTTTTTGTTTTAAGAATGGTTTCATCTTATTTAGTCCACCATGGGTACTGTGCCACAGCAGAGGCCTTTGCCAGATCTACAGACCAGACTGTTCTAGAAGAATTAGCTTCCATTAAGAATAGACAAAGTAAGAACACTGTGTTACATGGCAAATACTTGTTTTTAATAAGTTTGGTTGCTTTAACTTTAGAAAACTTACCTTTTTTATTAAAAATGTCCTCAATATATTGTTTTAGAGTGGATGCCTTCAAATTTAATTTGCATTGACTTTTTGAGTTGTTGGTTTTTGTGGGTGTCTTTGTGGTAGGGTGGAAGCTCTTGTGTTTGAGACAGGGTCTCGTGTAGCCCAGGCTTGACCTTGAGCTTCTCATCCTCAAGTAACACTCATGACCGTTTTGAAATTTTGTTTAAAAATTTCACACTAGAGTTTTTAATATAGAAATACATCTTAGAACTTTAAAAGAAATGCTCTTACTGTGTTTCCATTAAAAAAAAAAAAAAGATCTTCTTTCCTGTGGATTGGGATTTAGGTTGTTGATGAGCCTGATGTCTGGTTTGGTGGAGGATGGGGCAGGAGAGCCTTCTTAAGCTTTAAGAGATACAAAGTACCTGATACAAAGAAAGTTTCTTTTTGTTGTTTTGGTATCAGTCTTAATGAGGCAGAAGAGATAGTATATGAAATAAGTTTTTCTTCTAAAGAAGCTTAAATATCTTCTAATTTGCTGCCTAAATATATGGTGGTGTTGGTCATTATGGTACTGCTTAGGGCCTTTTGGCTGGTACTGTGTTCATCAGGACAAGGCACCCTGACAGTGGAGTAAGTTAGACATTTTAAAGTCAGTGCTCCCGGCCCATGAGTGTAGTAGATCCAACCTGCTGGGCAGGGTGGAAAGATGGAACAGCGAACAGGCAGCAGTGTGCTGGTGAGCCAGTCCTCTCCTAGGTGAGATGGCTAGAGTAAGGCCAGGTGCGGCGTGCTGTAGCACATGGTGTGCTGCCAAAGGATAGTCTTCTAAATCCTACTGCTTGAAAATATAATGCTGTTCAATGGATGTTCCCTATAATATTTACATATTTATTCATGATGTTTTAAAGTAGTCTCTGAAGTAACCTGTATTTTCTAGGATTTCCTAATCTAAACTTAAAGCTTTTAGAAAAGGAGAGCTTAACAATAATTATTTTATTATTATAGGTTATTAGAGGTTTTCACTGTTACTTATTTTCTGGAGTAATTTAAGATTGTCTCTGCTTTTGTAGAGGTTAATTTTTCTTTTTCTTTTTCTTTTTTTTTTTTCTGAATAGGAATTCAGAAGTTGGTGTTAGCGGGACGAATGGGAGAAGCCATTGAAACAACACAACAGTTATACCCAAGTTTACTTGAAAGAAATCCCAATCTCCTTTTCACATTAAAGTAAGTTTTAGTAAATGTTATTTTGTGTTATACATCTTAAGTAATTAAAATTATCTGCATAGTCTGTAGCATTGATTTTTTTTTTTTTTTTTTTTTTTTTTTTTTTTTTTTTTTTGCTCTGCCTTGCTTCAGATATAATTATTATTCAGCACATGTAAACGGTGTTTTTAAGAACATGTGGAACTAAGGGTGTGGACCACAGTAGCGGAGCAGATGCTTAGCGAGTGTGAATAGACAGAAGGTGCTTTGTGTGGGGTCTCTATGCACATGATACTTGTGTTTGCGTTCATCATTCCATCTTTCTTAAAATGTCAGTGTCTTACTTAGAAAGCAGTAATCCCAATTTTCTCTTGAAAGATGATTTAAGTAACTTCTGAATATATTGAAAAGTTATAGTAAAATATAAATACAATTTTTTTCTTTTACGCATTCTTTCACATTTAGATATACTTGCATTCTTTGTGCATCACTGGGGCTTTTCTCTCTTAGACTGCCCATTAAACACTAGCTTCTCCCTTATTCACTTGCCCAGAGCCCTCAATATCCTGTTGATTTCTGTGACTGACTTAGTCACATAGCATACTGTCTTTAAGTTTCATCTGTACTGTAGCAAATGTCAGAATTTTTCTGAATTTTAAAGACTGAAGGTCATCCCGTCCTATGTAAGCAGTACATATTGCCTTCCATCTGTTGATGGAGTTAACATCTGTCTGTCTCTGCTATTGTGAATAATTCTGCTATGAACAAAGGTTTCAGCATCTGCTTAAGTCCTGGCATTGAATTCTATGATTATTTACCTAAAAGTAGAATTGCTGGCTCATTGCTGTGCTCAACAATTTGAGGACCCCATGTACTATTTTTGCTGTGTCCTCCGATTTACGTCCTGTATGGTAGGTTTCCCATGTTTCCACATCATCATCAACACTTATTTTCTGCATTTTAAATTTCTAGACATCCTAATTTGACATTAAAAAAAATTTCATTGTTTAAAAAATGCCTTTAATCAATTCACTGTTCATAAGGTAGAGGCAGGTGGATCTCTGTGATTTCAAGAAGGCCAGCCAGGGCTGCAAAGTGAGACCTTTTATTAAAAACCAAAAAGGAAGTTGGGATGCTACCAAGCTTAGGATTTCAATCTTCTAGGCACTACAACGTCAACTAAGTTCCATTTTGACTGAGAGCTTGGTACGCAGCCTGGGTTGGGTAAGGAAGGACTGGGAGAAGGCTGGGCAGGTACAAGGGAACCAGATCTTGCTTGCTTACTCACTTGATATGATACCAAGTAAAACACTGACTGCAAGGTTTCCAATGAGCCCTATTTTAATACAGCTGTAATGTACATACAATCATACAGACGTAATGAGTATGCCTAAGTCAATTTTCTCTTTTCTTTCAGAGTACGTCAGTTTATAGAAATGGTGAATGGTACAGATAGTGAAGTGCGGTGTTTGGGAGGCCGAAGTCCAAAATCTCAAGACAGTTATCCCGTCAGTCCTCGGCCCTTTAGTAGTCCAAGCATGAGTCCCAGTCACGGAATGAGCGTCCACAGCTTAGCGCCAGGCAAAAGCAGTACTGCATATTTCTCTGGTGAGCTGACGTCTTTTAGATTTTTACTCTTCTTTTTATCCAATTTTGAGTTAAATTTTTTAATCTAAACATTTTTGTACCTTTCCCTAGTTGTATGTGTACAGTGTCCTGTTTCACCTGAGAGAACATGGACAGGACAGTAATGCCAAGAAGTCTCATGGGAAACTTAGACTGTTAGTAGATCTCCACAAATACATGTCATTGTTCAAAATAAGTTGTCACTAAAACCGACTTAATAAAGTGTGGATTTAAGTGTGATCTGGCTGTGCCGTCCCACCAGTTACCAAGCCTGGCTGGGCTTCCTGTCTCTTGACTAATTTCTAACCTTTTTAAAAACCAAGCTCATTTCCTTCCCTATCCCCTTTCTAGCTTGTGTACTACTCACCCTGGCTCTTGGTGTTCTCTTAATTAAAAAATTTTTGTTGGCTTTTTTGCTGTCACTTCTACAGATCTTTCTCTAATCCTCATTCTACTCTTTCTGCATCTCTAAGTTTTTTCCAACACGAACTCTTAGTTCTATGTATTTAACTTTATTTTTGTTGCTTGGTTTTTTTTAATTCTTTATTCTTGAAATAGTGGATTAAACAGTAGTATTTCCCCAGGTTCTGATTTAGAGATGTTTAGAAGTACCACCAAGTTTTACAAAGTTTGACCTTTTTAAGTGCAGTTCTAATCCTTACTTATTATAAGCTGTGGATAATATTCATTTAATGTAGGAAGCTAAATAGACACCCAGTCTGTATATACTGAACTGCATGAATGGTTTGAATAGCCACACATGGTTTTGTTTAGGTGTACATTTTCACAACGAAAGTACTTACAGTTGTGTCAGTAAAACACTACCCAAATACTTGTCCTGTTCTTGCTATTGGAAGCATTTTCTTTCAGAAGCTTTAATTTCATCAAGAAAACTAAAACTTGACAAATACGCTTTAAGTGCAAGAAAGTCTAAAATCAAAAGGCTCCTCAAACACTGAGGTCCTAACTTTTAGTACCTTTACAAAAAAGACAGAAAGGTGCACTTTTGAAAAAAATATTAAAGTGAAGGATCTATTAAGAGAAATAAGCATTCTTATTAAATTTGGTTTCTTAAGAAAAGAAATTAGTCACTCTTTAATAACTTATCAGGCCAATGTTATCCAAAACCTTCAGATGGGGTACAAATCTCAACTTCCGTAGTCTAAGGGACATTTAGACTTCACACATTCCGCACCTACAGTAGCTTGCAACGCACAAATCTGCCTAAAGCATAGGCCCTGCCTACCTTTTACCTGAAACTGCATGTTTTGCAGCACTTGATCTTCTAGGAACTCCAGGAACAATTCACAGATGGCCAGATAAGGCAGGGTGTTAACAGCTTGGGTTTGGAATACAGACTGAAGACCACTGAAAGGGTTCACTGTGTCCCTATCAGAACTACTACTGTAAAAACGTTATCATTTATGACTTTCACAGAAAATATCATAATTTCAGAAATTATTAATGGTGTCAGGATCTTGGCCAAAAGCTTTTCTAGCCTTTTTGAATTCTTTATCCATTTAAGCTCTAGTATCTCATCTGTAGCTCTAGTAAACATCCTTGGGTCCTGATAGGTCGAGAAGACAGACAATTTGGACTTGGCTTTGTCCTCCAGTTGACATCGTCTTGTGGGTGGTTCTCAGTGATGAACAACAAGCTTGTCAGTGATATCCACTGAGTCAGTGTAAGGACTCTGCTCATCCCCAAACATGCAGACACTGTAATTGTTTGGAAAAAGAAATCTTTCTTTTGTTTACTTCCTGCTTCTCCACCTTCCTTCTTTTCCTATTCATCTGCCATCCTCCCAGCTCCCGAGCCTGCCAAACCTGTACTAACTGTTAATGAGATCAGGTGGCTTACTCCCCACCAGTACCCCTCTGCGCTTTCCTACAGTCAGGCTGCACTGCTTTACTGCAGGCGTTTTGAGTCCTGGTCCCTCTTGTATGACGAGGGCAGGACTTGCACATCTGTATCCTCAGTCAGAGGATGACATCACCTTTGAATATTGTACAGTTGGTATATTCATAGATAAAGGTGATGATTATAACATGCCACATAATGACATTTCTGTAAGTGACAGACTATATACAGTGGCCTCATGCATCTTGATGGAGCAGAAGAACATCACAAAATCACATGGTATTTTTTATTGTAATCTTTTCTCTGTCAAAGTGTATATATATATATATATATATATATATATATATATATATACACCACTGTATTCTGATTTTTTTATTTAGAGAAAATATTTCATTTTAATGTATGGGTATTTTGCCTGCATGTATGTATGCTTATTGTACAACATGTGTACGTTGCCAGGAGAGGCCGGAGAGGGTGTTGTGGATCCCCTGGAACTGAAGTTAACAGATGGGCGAGAGGCACCGTATGTAGTAGAAATTGAGCCCAAGCCTTCTGCAAAAGCAACTAGAGCTCTTAACTGCTGAGCTATCTCTCCATTCCCATATTATGATTCCTTATAGCATGTAACATGCTGTCCAGGTTTATAGCCTAGGAGGCTTAGGTCATCCCACATTGCCTAGATAAGCTAGACCACCTAGGCATTTGTAAGAGTATTTGACGATGTTAGCACTACAGTAAAATCATTAACCCATAATCTGGCCTAGTTAATAAACACTGTAGTAATTGTGCTGATTAAGTGAGATCTGTAATTAAACTCAGAGGAAGTAATATTTCACAATTGAAGTCTTAATACATTATCAAACTTTAAAAAAAATCCTATTTAAATACCCCATTGACTTTCCTATATTCTAAAATTGTTAAATATAAAAGTATTTACAGCCTAATCAAATTGCCATGTGTTTCTATGTTGTACCTTTTCTTCTGTTTTCTTCTCAGGTTTTGAAAGTTGTAGCAATGGCGTAATATCAAATAAAGCACATCAATCATATTGCCATAGTAAACACCAGTTATCCAGTTTGAATGTACCGGAACTAAACAGTATCAATGTATCAAGGTCCCAACAAGTAAACAACTTTACCAGGTAATAAAGCGATTTCCCTAACTTCTGTATTACTAGGAATGGCCAGGGCATTGATGCCATCTTTACTGATAATGTCTGAAATACTTTATCAGTGTAGTCCACACTGAGGTCTGTAGCTTGGGCTCCCAGAAAGTAAAAGGGCAGGGACTCTGTTTCCTACCTCGTGTGTGGAGCTCTGTACAGAATAAGTTCTAGGAGAGCCAGGGCTATGTAGATAGACTCTGTCTCAAAAAACAAACAAATAGAAGATATATTTTAAGGAACATACTATGTGCCTTTACACACTCAGATTTAACGTTAATAGATTCTTAAAACCCATGCAGTGTAATCACTTAAATACAAGCACTTAAGAGCAAATTTATAAGCATTCAGCCTGCCTAGTGATGTAACATTTCCTGTAACTAGAACCAGAAACACTGCATTTTCAAGTAGTGTTCTGAATTACTTATTGAAGGAGAGCCAACTGTTAGCATAGAATCTCATAGCAAATGATAACTTAAATAGCAGGTATAATTTTTAAAATTATATTTGAAAATTTGGAAAGAGATTGAAGTTCTTAGTTATCTATTACATATGACAAAAACTTGAAAGGGTAAAAGGTACAGGATCTTGGGGCAGGACACAAAAGGCTGAGAACAGAAGGAGAAAGAGCTGCTCTAGAGGATGGGGCACCCCTTCACAGTCAAGTTGGCCTCTTAGAATAAAAATATAACAAATTCTGAATGGGAAACCCAAATGTTAGTTAGAACTTTATAGTTGGTATTTTGACTGTTCCATGGTAAGTTTTCTGTTGGTCTGTGACATTTTCTCGTAGACGCTGCCCTGTTGACAGGAAGTTGCTCAGTAAACCAATTATTGCCTATGTTCTTGCTTAGCCACAGGGTCAATGATACAAGGTCCTAACCTCCTTTGCAGTAAAGGAGGAAAGACAGTAAACTTAGCAACTACTTTTAAAACTGCTAACGAGAAGTACTTGTACTTGGGTAAATATCTTTTCTGCACCAGTACTGTGAAGTTGATAAAGGTGGCACTAACACTTTAAACCATTTTACAGATGTATAGCTGAATATCGGAAAGCAAATGCTGTTACTTAAGGTCACTAATTAGGTAGTAAGTTGCAGAGCTGAAAGTTCTCACCAGGATTTCTGACTTAGGCACTTGTGCTTCTCTTCCATTGTCTGAAGTGCTCTACCCTCTCACTCCTGTTCTGCCCTTAAGACCCAGGTCCTCTTGTAGATGTCAGTCACCTAGTTGTTCCCTCATTCTCCTGGCTTTGTGCCTTCACACTACATGTTGTTCCACTCCTTTTGATTAACATTTTTCACAGCACTGATGGATGGACACCACTGGATACACAAACTAGCTAAGCACAGGCCATTTACTCTTGGAGAGCTGTACAATGTCTGTAGAGTTCAACAAGGCTCTTGTAAATAAATGCCTGAGTGGATGCCTCTCATATACTAAGTCAGGTTGTCCAAAATGTTTAAAAGTTTTCATTACTGTAAACTTATGACAGTAATGACTTTAAAGTTTAAAATTTGTTTTCCTATTTGAGATTTTTCTAATAAATAGACTTTTTCTTATTGAATCAGTCTGTTCTGTAGTTCTGAGTCCTTTGCTTAATCCTGCTTGGTCTTTCTTTACCTTATAGAGTTGTTGCACAGAAAAGTGGGGGAGGTGTGGGGAGGTGTTAGGTGTTATATGTTTGCATGTACAGCTCTATTCAGCTGTCATGGAGCGGGTTATCTGTACTAGGATTTGGCTTTTGTTTTGATACAGTGCAGGATGAGCAAACATGGGACCTGTTCAAAAAACATTTGGCTACTGTTTAAAAATAAAAGTTGTTGAGCTGGGAATGGTGGTACATACCTGTCATTTCAACTATTTAGAAGGTAGAGACAGGGGGATTGTAAGTTCAAGGCATGGGCAACATAGATCATGTAAAAATAAAACTGACAGTGAAGATGTAATAATAGTCCTTTAGAGTCACTAGGCAACAGGACAGCCTGAACAGCTGCAGTGCTATCTAGACCTAAGAAGCCAGAGACTTAGTTACTTTGAAACAGCACAGTCTTAAATATAAGCACAGACAGGTAATAGAAGCAAAGTTTCAGTAATGTAGATATGGAAAGGTCTAGAAAATACCAAATATTGAGGACAAGGAAGAACTGGGTTCTTTGAGTCAGAGGTCTCTCCATTAAGTGCAGGAAATGATTCTTGCATGCAGTGGAAAGGGTTGTCTCAGAAAAACTCAGGCTCAACAAAAAAGTATAGATCTGAGTTTGAAAAATAAGTATCATGCCAAAGCATGGCTTTTTCATACTAATGTAAATCACAAGAATCACCACTTTTGCATGTGCCTCTGCTCCTTTATCTCTAGGGGTGCAGATTTGTTAAAAGATCAGTCATGTGTGTAGTTTGATATATGTGAGATTTAACCTCATTTATCTCGTTTGCAGATTGCTACTGTATTATGAAAATTAGTTTCTTATAGGCTACAAAGTTGTGTAGTAGTAACTTTCTTAAACTATTTTCTAAAATTAGGTTTGTTTTTTTCATTTTCAGTAATGATGTAGACATGGAAACAGATCACTACTCCAATGGAGTTGGAGAAACTTCATCCAATGGTTTCCTAAATGGTAGCTCTAAACATGACCACGAAATGGAAGATTGTGACACCGAAATGGGTCTGCAGTGATATTTTTTACATTTTAAATAAAAAATGGTGGCTACAAGGTTATGTTTTTACTTGGACTGATTCACAGCTAAGCATAAGCCAGACTTCAAGATGAAACATTTCATATAACACTTGTGAGCAGGCACCTTTGGGCTCCTGAGAGAGGAGCCAATGTTTCTGACTGAGCCATCCTTTGTGCTCGCACTGCCTCAGGGGTGAAGGTTGGAGATAGAAAACATTTTTACACTGATAGCAGTGAGTCCAAGTGGGTAGAAATTGTGTTGTAACTTTCAGTACACTGATGTCTTAAAGTCACTAAATACAAGTGTACGGCATATCTAGTGCTATCTGTAGGCGTGAATGATGTGTTAGAGTGCTTCACTTTTCTTATCGAGCGATGAAAATGATTGAATCTTATACATTAGGTGTTAGAATTTTCTCTGCAGTGCTAGATTTCTTTGTATTTTGAGACTGAAAGGTAATCACTGAAGTTGTTTAAGGGACAATTTGATCTTCCACACTGATGGAAGACCCTCTGTATCTAGAGACACTTATGCACGTTAGGTAAGGGGCAAGAGTGAGTTCTAGAGCCAGATTTCCTGGATTTGAAAGCTGCAACTGCCACTTACTAGCTGTTTGACCTTGAACAGAGCCCAAGTCACTGCTCTGTGCCTCAGTTTTTTCATCTGTAAAATGGGTAAAATAGATCTCAGTCACTGTGAAGAGCAGATGAATTCATCTCTAAAAAAACTAATTGTATCCAGTACTTGTTAATGTTAGCCATTTTTTTCATCATCATATCAGTGTTGTTACTAATAGTGATTTTTTTTATAAGTACAATGTGTCAGTTACTAAGTATTTGTCAACATATATAATATAAAATACTTGTAACATTTCCCTTAATAATGTAATTGGTCTTTTTTCATTAGTAAGGTAAAATACCATCTTTGTTTCTATTTGGGGTTTTAATTTCCAAGAACATTTTATTCTATTTCTGTTGCTGTCTGTTAAAGCCCAAGAGGAAATTACTGTTTCAGATCCCTACCCCCCCCACCCCCATCTTGTTTCATACAGTGTAGAGAGTTACACCTAACTTTCCATGCAGACACTGAAAGATTCTTGTTTCATGGCTGCACACTGAACATTGGATTCCAGATTCTTGAGACACATAAAATACAGCTTTGAGCTACAATGTTCTGCGTAAAAATTTTTGAATTTTTGTGTTTAGCAGCCAGGCATGGTGGTACAAACCTGTAACCAGCAGCCCTCGGGAAGTCAATGCCTGGCAAGACTTGTCTTCAGGATATTCATATATAAGAAGTAGTTACTAAAGAATATACAATGTTAGGTTAAAAATAGAACTTGTATTCTCACTTGTTTTTATTTTCTGTTCAGTAAGTAGTGAACTAGCTCTTGTTTTGCTTACAGAAGTTGACTGCAGTCAGTTAAGACGGCAGCTGTGTGGAGGAAGTCAGGCTGCCGTAGAAAGAATGATTCACTTTGGCCGAGAGCTACAAGCCATGAGTGAGCAGCTGAGGAGGGAATGTGGCAAGAACACAGCAAACAAGAAGATGCTGAAGGTAAGTGTGCCTCTTGCTCTCTGCGGTAAATCCCTGGGGGCTAAGAGGCTCACTGTAGAGGTTTCCCTCTGTTCCCACTTGCCATCGTTGTTCTTGGGTCTGTGTACCCTCTGCAGGCAAGTGTCCAGTGACCTTCCACTCACTTCAGTTCTGCACGGTGACCTAGTCTTACACACATGAGCTTTTGAGAGAATATTTTATATTCAAACCAGATCATGTGTTTTCCCTTGAGACTTATAAATATGTCAGAGGTACCAGATGTAGTTTTGTTTAAACATTGAGCAAAATGGTTGATATTCTGGGGAATTTGTACTTGGGATTTCCCCTGAGAACTGTGCCCATTTGTGAGTCAGAACTCTGGTGGCATTAGGCAGCTCTGATCTAAAACATTGGGTTTCACACACAGTCTTAAGTGCCAGCTGGGCTGCACAGCAGCACCATGTCCCCTGTGACCTACTGTGCCATTGAGTGTGCTGCTGAAACCATAAGCTTTTGATGAGGTCTTTAGTAAACACTGTTTTAGGGTTGCAGCAAATTAAATTGGTTTTATGGGGATCAGTGAAGGATTAGATCCATCTTTCATGTCTAGAATGGTTAAAATACATTTTGAAGTCTCTTCTGGATATGTCCATGGTAGATGATAAGGATAAAATTTCAATAAAAAGTTAACCACGGCTTTGTGTATTAGTTGAAAATGAAGTGCTTTATTACACTAGATACCTTAATTTTTTTGAGTCTTTAAAAGTTGAATTGTTACAGATAAAACACCACACACCAAAATTACCCAGACTCATAGACTATAGTATATCTCAGTGAACAATGGTATGGTTAGAACAGCCGTTCTGATACTCTGGGGCTTCAAATTATATTTTTACAATTTCACTATCAAATATATTTTATGTATCCATCTACAATCATAAAAAAGTCTATGAGAGAAGTAGAACTAAAAAAAATAGCCTTTCATAACTCCTGTGCATTACCTACATTCATCCCCAAATTCTATTGATTCTGGCCCCGGATAGGGCAGAATACTGTAAGCAGGAGCACATGGAGGAAAAGGGTTTCATGGCTGAGAAAAGCAAAGAGAAAAGAAGAAACTGGGATCATCTATATCCTTCGAAGACAAGATCCCAGGGACCTACTTCTGTAGCTAGCTAGGTCCTGTCTGCTGAGATAGCCTATGACAAACATTTCCATCCCAACACAGCACAGCCTAGAAAGCAAAAGGCCCAGTTAATGGCCCTTGTGACCAATGATTAGACATTGAAAGGGCAGAAGTCTGCTGTATTTGTTCAGAACCTGAACTGAGAATTTAGTGATAGTAACTTGTAATAGTACCCAATACCTTATCCTTGGCATAAAGCCAGCACTAGTAAACATTTCCTTGCACACTAGCCTCAGTTAAAGTCATGTTTTTACATCTCAGTAGCTGAGGTTGGAGAGAAGTGTAGTCATCATAACCAGTATCTACTGTGTAACATGACAATGAGTGTCTATTGGTAATCCTCAGGAATCAAGAGTTAAATTACTATTTTGTACTAGATATAAAGGAGTTGGTAGTAACAGATAGTCACGTGTCAGGAAAGTGGCTGTCCACATTTGCCTTAGAGGAATTTCTGATGGCCAGATCATGTCTTTATAACTCTTCAATCTCAAGCACAGCTCTCTTGAGTACATATCCCTATGTAGCTCTTCAGAAGTACCTGTTGAGGAGTGCTATGAAAGTTAACATGGTGGGCCTTTGTTAAATTTCTAGGCATCTGAACAGTAATTTTCAAGATGCTGAGGGCTGTTTTAGGGCATTGGTTCTTAGTATTTATGTTTTGGTCCTTTAAAGTTGTTGATGGAGGCTCTGGATTTTTATACAAGTGCATGCACGCATCTCCCCTACCCCCCACTTACTTGTATCTATGGTACTAGAAATTAAAACTAAATTTCCAAAACTGGAAATACTCATTTTAAAATACTTATGAAAAATATATCCCCACTTAAATAAGAATTAGCATTATTTTTATTTGGGGGGGTCTCTAGTGTAATAATAGATGAGCTATATTTCCATACCTACCTCTGCATGGAGTCTATAAACCAGACACTTGAACAACGAAAGAGAAAAGGGCAAGGGAAATGTTAGTGCTGCTATGAATAATTTTGAGCTTGACACCTCTCTGAAAGGAGCCTAAACACTGTCCTTGAACCACACTATTGGAAATGTCTCATTTAGGTGATATTTGAGAATATGAAATGTGCTCAAGAATTCTTAGGCTTTCTTCTACTCAAGTCTCCTGTGTTACTCTCAATCTTCGTGCTGAGCTGGATGAAGGACTGTATGGTGATCACTCACTACCTTTGCTTATTACCCTTCCATAATCTCACTGTCTTAACATGAAACTCAAATGTTATTACGTCACCATATCTCAGAAACATGATTACACTGAATTATGTGAAAAGTGTATCTTTGCCTAAAGATAATTCCACTTCTGACTTTTTCCTCTTGTTTCCCTAAATTTACCTTGATTTGGTGAGCAACGTAACTAATTTGTAAGAAGAGGATATGAAGAAAACAGAAAATATAGATGAGGTTCTGGAATTAGTTATTCATTATTCTTTATTTGGGGTTATATTTGATTATGGGTTGTTTTTCTTTAGTGTTTGGGGACTTTGAAAACCTTCTAGATCACACATGTAATTGTGTATCACTTAATGAAAGCGGTGTGTTTTAATAAATAGACAATTTTGTTTGGAAGTAAATGGCTAGGGAGTTCCTATATCTGTGGTTGGTCCAAAGTGTCTTATGGACCTTTGTCCTTTCAGGTCTCCAGTCTTGTCATCTTTATTTTTTGTTCCTTATAGCCTTCCAGTAGCTCCTGAGGAAACTGCCTGTCTTGGTTGGTTTGCCAACCATTTTTTGAATGTTAGCAGCATGACTCAGTCTTGGTCTCAAGGAGCTTTCAGTGCAGGGACTGACAGAAAAAAGAGCCAGCCAAGATTCATACTGTCTAGAGACTGTTCTGGCTCTTAAGTCAAAATTGAGTACTTGATGATTCTATATTTCCTTCAGGAGTTACTGTCATTGAGACAATCTTTTTTTTAATGAAGCATAACCTGTATTTCCTTTAGGTGTGTGTCTTTCATTCATCCCACATGTGTTGACAATTACAGTAGCACCTTTAACAACAGGGTCTCACTGGTATTTCTCTCATTTATCTACAAATAGTTTTGAAGTGGCTGTGTGACTTGCATTTTTCTATGTATTGCTGTTACATTTTTGTGATACCTTTATATACATGCATCTTGTTTTCTTTAAAGATTTTTCCATTGAGATAAATGTTAGAAATTACTGGGCCATGGTGTAGACTTTTGAAATTTCAAGGTCCAATCCCAGTAACTACCTCTTCCAACCACCACACCTAATTCTGTCCAAACAGTTCCATTAACTGGGTAGTACCAAGCTTTCAAACATAGCCTACAGGGACCATTCTCATTCAAACCACCACAGGACATTGCCAAATTCCATTGATTCTCACACAGTTCTGTACAAGAGCTTCTTTGTAATTACCCAGAATCACAGTCAAATGATAGAACTGGCATTTAAGACAGACTGAGATTTTTTTTGGTAAAGGACCACAAAGCTAGCAAGTAGCACAGCTTGGACTTGGAAATGAATGTCTGATACTCTCATGGGCCGTCAATGGTAAGACAGGAGTGTAAAGGGGAAGCTTTGTGCCAGTTGTTTTAAAGTTTTAAGACAAGTTGCTTCTGGATAGTTGGAAATAATATACTGTAATCTACAAGATCCATATTGGCTTTATTTTTCTACTACTAAACTTGAGATGTTATTCAGTGAGACCTCTCTAGTTACCACATTTGTTTAAAAATAAGGCAGGCCTTATTCTTTAGTGTCAAACATTATCAGTGGTCACATGTGATAAGATCTCTCTTTCTTCACTATTAGTCCATCCTTCAGAGTTGGTTTAGATTTCCTCATTTTGCTTGTGTTGTAGAAGTGGTGGAGGAGGAATGGCAGAAATGAACAAGAAAACTGAAAGCCAGTTAGACTTTGCTTTGTTCTGAAACATGAAAACATATGAGTTTAAAGGATTTAGTCAACCAGTGTTTTAAGACTTTATCTTAACTTTTCAACATGGAGCTGCTGTGAACTCACTGACATTGTTTTCAACAGGACGCATTCAGTTTACTAGCATATTCAGATCCTTGGAACAGTCCAGTTGGAAATCAACTTGATCCAATTCAGAGAGAACCTGTGTGCTCAGCTCTTAACAGTGCAATATTAGGTAAGTAACTAAAGCAAGTCAACTAGACTTAAAGCTACATTCTCTCAAAAGTTGAGAGGATATTGTCCTAACAATTTGTTTCAGTAAAATAAGGACATATTATTCTTCTTCAAATACAGAAAATTTCCTCCATACTGAACAGATTGCATGGATTCTAATGGAATAAAAATGGTAGATTCTGGAATGTAACTTGGAAATTTTTTTGCCTGCACACACGCGCTCATGCACATACACACACTCTTAAGGATTCTTCCAATTTAGAACGAGGCTTTTAGGTGATCTTTGTGTCTAAGTGAAAAACCACACCTATAGAGGGACTCTGTAGCCATTTTGGGACTGGGAATCACCGGCATTGTTCTCTTTAATTCTCTCATCTCCTTGGCCTAAGCTCCTCCTTCTGTATGGAAGAGGATGTGGCATGGCTGGGGAACAGTCTTTTGTTTTTCCAAGTGTATGTCATTAGGGCTGAGTTGTGGAAGAAGTAGAAAATGCTGAGTTAACATGTGACCTTGACTGGCTTGGTGAGAAAGGTGACTGTATTGATAATACAGGAGGGAACAGAACCATAGATGTCAGTAGCTATGTTTAATAGACTGAGCAAAACTTGGTTTGGCTGCTGTGAAAGAAATCTGGGCATGTTTCCAATGAGTTCTGATAGTTCTTCCACAGGAAAGTGAGGCTAGAAGGGAGTACTTGAACAGATTATTCAGGACTCACAGCTGAGCCACCCTGATACCCTTGTGCACCTTTTGACTCTAAGGTGTTTAAAGGAATAAGGGCACCTAAGCTCCTGTGCTTAAGATATATAAGCAATACCAACAACCCCTGGACTCAAACATTTGCTTTTAAATTAAGCAGACTGCATAAGTGGTAAGGCTTTTGTCAGGGTATATGGGAAGTGGGATGCTGTTTGGTTAGTTTCTCTTTGTCACTGCAATGATGTAATAGTAATTACATACTGATTACTTACATGCAAATTGTAGTTACACTCATGTAGTTACACTCATGAAATGTCACAGGATTGATCTGCATATAAAGCTAAATTTCTAAGCTGTTTTCTTCGAGGTAATTCAGATCAAGGGTTACTTTACTTTGTATCTTTTAGAGTCTTAACTTCCCCAGTCCAGTTTAGAAGTTTGTGCTGAATTTTGGGCTGGTAAGGTTTAGAGTCTTCAAACTGTTGCATGAGTAAAGAGTAATTAGACATTGGCCCTTGGATTGAAGGCTAATATTTATTATAGAAGTGTAAAGCAAGCCGTGGATCCTTAATAAGGATCAATAATGCCGTTTGAGAGTGAAAATAGTGGCTTCCATCTGATTTGTTTTAGGCAGTGAACTTAAGAGTTCCTGAAGTGGCTGACATTCTTGGTGGCAGTTTTTAAATTTCTCTAGCTCTGAGGTGAGGCAAGCAGGCTCATGTCTCTGAGTTTGGGTCACCATGTTTTACAGAAGAGACTTTCTGGCCAGTCGGGACTACAGTTACACCTGGGGTGGGGTGGAGGTGGGCGGAATCTATAAAGAATGCTTATATTTGTAGTATTAAAAATGGTAAGTTTAAACAATTCTGTGGATGACTGCATCCTTTTGCTACTCATGAGCAGACCCATATATAATGCATATTGTACTGTATATTGTATGTCTCTTAAAAGCTTAAAAAGATGATTAAACCAAAGAGAGGCCTCCTGTGGTCAAATACTGAAGCCCTGGTGGTCACTTGAGGGAGCCAAGATACTTCCTGAGATTCTTAAAACATTTTCCCTTTGTATTTATCAATAAATGAGCACTTCGCTTCGGCAGCACATATACTAAAAATAATCTTAGCCCTCAGGTCATTTTTAATTAGACTGTATTTTCTGACCAGTCTGCTTCACGCTTTTATTTTCTGTGTGCTTCATTCCTTCAGAATGTTGTAAATTCTGAGCTAAGGCTGTAGGTTATTTGGATAGAGAGCTCAGCAGCCACTGTCACTCGTTTTGCCCCTGTGAATTTTGCCAGCAGAGGTCTAATAAATTGGTTCCTGTCACCCACCTTAGTTCATGCCATCCTTCGTAGTGATTGCACATTTTCTTCCAGCATTCAGGAGGCAGAGGCCAGCTTAGCCTACAGTGTCCTTATCAAAACAAATACAGCTGTCTGAAGGTAGTGATGTTCAACACCCAAGAACATTCTATTTATAAATACTGGAACTAATGAGAGGTTAGCCTCTTTGATTCTAGGATGGCTATGCTCTGTACTCTGAGAGGCCTTCACTTGCTTCTGAAAAACATTACGAGCACACCTTAGAGGCAGCTCAACAGCCCTCACTGGACTTTATCTACAGGGGTGGGGTACAATCACTGGAAATGGAATGAAAACCTGGTGTACTACCTTTTCTTGTACTGCCAGCTGACCTTGCTCATCAGTGTTCATAGATGTAAAAGGTTGAGTGTGCACTTTAACGTGGATTTCTGAAGTCCAGCACAGGAAAACAAAGTGAGACCATGTATCAAAAAATAAATTTAAAAAATACCTTCACCCTCCAAGAACATTTCTTAGAAATATCAATCTGCTTTGCTAGTCAGTCAGTTCAGATCCTCAGACAGTGATGTAGCAAATATTGTATTGTCCTGACTGAAAGACAGTTTTTAAAATGGTTGTTAATTGCTGTTTTTATTTTCTAATCCTTTTTCTTTAGAAACCCACAATCTGCCAAAGCAACCTCCACTTGCCCTAGCAATGGGACAGGCCACACAATGTCTAGGACTGATGGCTCGATCAGGAATTGGATCTTGTGCATTTGCCACAGTGGAAGACTACCTACATTAGCTATGCACTTCAGGAGCTCACACTTACATTGTGGCAAATAGTCAACATGGAAGTAGACCGGCTCTGCTGATTTGAAATTTAGATTTTTTTTAATTATGTACTGGGGACAGGTTTTTGTCGCTTTACATTGCTTCCTAGTTTACAGCATGATGCAAATGATTTTCTAACTTAGTGTTAGGAGAAAATATTTTCCATCTTTTAACCTCTTAGTTGTCTAAGAGTTAAATATTACTGAATTTCAGACGTTCAAATTGATCATCAGAAATCCTTTAAAACAATTACCTAAAAGAAACCAAAAATCCTGCCTTCTTTGTTGGGGGGAGAAGGGGGAAGGAAATGGAACAAGTTGTGTTTGTGTTAGCATGTGGGTGATGTAAACTACAAAGTGGGAGCTGTTCCGACCCCCGCTCCTGTGTAAGCATTCAATCAGTGTAACTTGCAAAATGCATAAACATCCGACAGTTTGAATTTAATAGTGTTGATGGAAGAAATCATTTTTAATGTGTACTGTAAAACTTGAAATACTCAGGAGCTGAGTGAGTATGTTTGTTGCTACTTACAATCCCAACCTGTTAGTCCCAGTAGTTTGTTTTAACATGGTCTTTTTCAACTTTGTTTCCTGTTTAACTTCAGATGACTTCTGTTGTAAACTCACAAGTTTAACTGTTGTATTATAACAGTATTACATGTCAACAGTGTGGTTATGACCTTTATTTATATAAAAACCAAATATTTAGTCAGTTTACTGTGTCTTAATTTAATCTTTGTACACCTTCCATTTTTAAGTGCTTAAATGAGTACTATATTGCAATAAAAATGTAGTGATATAATTAACCAGCCATTAAAAATTTACTTCTACAGATATTAGTGTCAGTTGAATTTATATACTAGGTTCTCATATACTTCTTAGGGCAATTAATATTATTGGTTCTGTCAGTCCAAGTTTTCTACAGACTACCTTTAGCCTGACACTGTGTGGAAATTGAAGTAACTTAACAAGTAGCTGTCAGCCAAGCAAAACCCCTAAACTAGTTAAAAAGCTGTTCCAGAACTAGTAGGTAAAGGCACTTGTTAGAACCTCTGGAGCACACATGGTAGGGAAGAATCAAGGGCAAGTGCTATCTGCTCTTGGGTGTTTTTTTTTTTTTTTTTTTTTAAACTGTTTAACAAATGACCCTTTATTCCTTGATCAGTAACACCAGAACAGCTTTTCATTTATACTAAACAAACTTCTCGGATGGTTTGTCTAGCCCTCCCTTTCACAAAATGAAAATTCCTCTTTAACTTGTTTTTCCCTCCAGGACACCCAATTTTACTCTAGAAAGAAAGGTAGCCAGCTGTTTTCACAAACAAAAATGTTTATGATTTTTAAAAAAAAATATTTATTTTATGCAGACACACCAGAAGGGGGCATCAGATCACATTGTAGATGGTTGTGATCCACCATGTGGTTGCTGGGAATTGAACTCGGGACCTCTGGAAGAGCAGTCAGTGCTTTTAACCACTGAGCCACCTCTCCAGCTCTGTTTATGATTTTTATGGTGATCCTTTACAATGATTTATTAATGACTAGATTATGCGGAATGAATTTTCTCTATACCTAGTAACTTTAAAATCTATACATACAAAATACAGGTTCTTCACCATCTTTACTTTGATTCACTTATAAGTTTTCTTTTTCATCTTTCTGGCCATCCACCGTTTTTTAAACCTCTTGGCATTTTGTTGTTTCTGAGTACCTACAATAGAACAGAAAGCTCCAGGTATAAAAATATTCATCAGGTATTTAAAACCCAACAAACAAAATTTGAGCATACATTAAATGTATTTATGTTAATGTTAAAATAGATCTTTCAACTCAGAATCATGACCCATTTCCTTTGTCAAAATGACTAAAGCCAACACATTCCATCTTACCCCAAGTGCTGTTCAGAAACTGGGCTGCAGCCTTTTTCACTGGTAACCTCTTATTATTCAGAGACAGGAACTTGTTTACTAAAGGGAAGAATCACGTGTCATTGCTTTGCCACTGTGAGAAACTAAGGGAAACATAGACATAGTACACAAGAAAATTACCAGTAGTCCTCTTGGATTCTGAACCGTATAAACAATTGTGGATGAAGTGTTTGGCTGCTTCTTGCCTTGAATCTCTCAGATCTTCATCTTTAAGCCTTACAGCCAAGTAGCTTTTAGTCTGACTGGTGATCAATACAAAAGATCAAAATAAATTAGAGGGTACATACTTGTTCTCCTACATAACTGTGTGTATATGATGCTGGGGAGGGTCAACCCAACTGTACCATTCAGCCACATCCTTAACCCAACTTTCCCCCTCCTTATGGTGGATGGGGTTAGTGTGGTATCAAACCCAGGGCCTCACAAATGCATGGCAGGGACTCTACTGTATGACTCCTAACTCCTAACCCCTATGTGACTTTTCAAAGTAAAGTCATTTTTGTTCTTGCTCATCATCATCTCGAAGGTATTCATAATACAGCAAAATCACATGCTTTTTTTAATGAATGAATAAACACATAAGGCAGTGAGATGTTACCATCCAAACTTTTCTACAAGTAATCCAATCTGATACACTACCTTCTTATATGTCAAAACTAATATGAAGCCTGCATCCCACTGAGGAGGAAAAAAAAAAAAAAACAGAACAAAACTCATTACCCAACAGACTGCACTTTCTGTATTTTAACTTTCTTGGAGTTTCTTCCTTCTGCATGCTGTTTACTTTTCTTTTTCAAATTAACTGAAAAAAAAAAAAAAACCACTTGATGGAAGTCGCTCACTTCAGTGACTACATATCATGTGAGTGCAGGTTTTATTTTTAAGAAATAGTGGAGAACAGGCTTAAGCCAACTTTGGCCAGGCCTGAGGGCCACAAATAGCCCAAAATATCTACAAATGCACTTTACCTTTACATAAAGTTACTTAACGGAGGACAATTCATACCTTTTACGTTTCCTGGTGATTTCTTTATGCTGTGGAAGGGGGAAAAATGAAAGATGTGAATGGCTGGCAATAAAGAGTACTCAAAACAAGTACCCTAAGATCCTCTTTGGTTTTTGTGACCTCTGCCCCTAATCCTTACTCATTGAGCCACACCAACTCCCAGTCACTGAGCTGGCAAGGAGTATCTCCTCAGAACTTAAATCTCAGCACTGTTAGTAGGCATCCAGAGTATGTTTAATATTCAGTAATGAGAAGCTCAGAGCTGTTTGCATAACTTAGCATTTCAAATATCAAGTAAAGGGTGGTGCTAGTCTCATAGTAATGAGAAACTGGATTTGGTCAACAGTTTGAACCCTGGACACAAGGACATCCAGATCACCGACTGACCAAACTGCTGGAAAAGAAAGCACAGAAGCAACTGTATAGATGGGAAGCGACACTTTTAACTTGATTAGGAAAGACATGGACTTAAAGGAACAGCACAAACTGCTTATATGCCTCATGGATTAAGATCTGAATGATTATGAAAAAATAACCAACTTGGAAATATTATTCTGATTTTAAAAAAAAAAAGACTTCAGAATTTAGAATGTTCTGAGGCCAAGTGTGGTGCACACCTTTAATCTCAGCACCAAGAAACAGGCAAGCAAACCTGAGTTTGAGGCCAGCCTGATCTACAGAGTGAGAGTTACAGGACAGACAGGGATACACAGAGACTGTCTAGAAAAACAAAAAGAATGCACCAAAGAGTGTGAGAGGAGTAAATTCAGCAGGGCTTACTTCATAGACCAAGACAGATGTAACTCAAGCTTTGGTTTTCAGCCCTGACAAACGCTAAATGAAATGAACAGAGAAGGGTGGCAGCAGAACAAGCTTAGGTCTGGGTTTAGAAGGTTTGGCTAGGTGCCTGCTGCAACACTAAATGTTCTTGTCACCCATCTACCATCTATCTTGCTGGACAAAGTTTACTTGATAGATTGGCATCAGGTAAGTTTGGGAGACGTTCTTTAGGTCTACAAACTGTGAATAGGCTTTATGCACATAGAAACCCCGTTACTTACTCAGCCTCTGAAGCTGTAGTTAGCTGCTCTAAAACAGCATCTGGAAGCAGCTTTCTCTTCTTTGGGAATAAAGACATTTGAAGACATGTTAAAGTTATGTACAGGTATGCCTGGAGATACTTTTTGTGAATACTGCCCTGCTACCTCTACGCCGAAACAAAGACTGGGCTTATAGTGTTACCCTAAGTAGCTCAACTACTTACTCAACTTATTCAAGTATGCCTGTTATGAACAGAAAGGCTTTAGACGTGGCCACTCGAAATCACATCTCTGGAGTGCGAAATAAGTAATCATTAGCTTCAGTTTCGGATTTTAAAAACTCAAGAAAACCTCACTATCTCTGGAAGCCTATAGGACCTAATATGTCAGGGCCGGCTGAGTGTCCGCGATCCCGCGCCTACTTTGAATTAGAGTAGACTCCAAGAAACATCAGTGGTCCTTGCCCCGCTCCAACAGCCTATTCTAAAAGGAGCCTTTAGCATGGGAACTCTTCTAGCCCTGGTCCTGTTTACAAAGCGACACGTCCCGCCTCCAACCTTTTGTTCAATAAACAGCTCCTCGCGCCGCTTCCTCTTCTCCTTCAGCAGCGTCTTATCCCTGAAAGAAGAGGAGTCAGGTCAGTGCGGGCTGAGCCCAGGGGGTCTCCAGGTGCCCCTTTCCAGAGCGCCAGACCTGCGAGCACTCTCGCGCACGCGCAGCTCCTCCTCCCTGGCTTCCGCCTGGGCGCTAGCGAAAGTCAGCTCCTCCGGGGCTTCGTCATCTCCATCCTCTTCGTCCAGTGGCTCGGCGGCCGCGCCGCTGCTGGGCTGCGCGAGCAGCAAGCCGTGCTCGGCCTCTTCCTCCTCCGAGGGCGCCTGGTCCTCGTCCACCATCGCCTCCGCCGGTGCGGGAATACGCGACGAGCGCGGCCGCAGCTGCACCATGGCCAACGGAAAGATGGCTGTCTGACCCTTGACCCGGAAGCAGCCGCTCGCGGTGCGCGCTCCCCACGCCCCCTGCTGGTTCGGAGGCTGCGAAACGTGCCGAGGCGCGTGCGCGAGAGGGAGGGGCTCCTCATGGCTGTGACGGGAGCCTGGGAAAGGGGGCGCGACTTCGTGCAGCTCAGTGTCGCCGCCGCCTTCTTTTTTTCTTGTTTTTGGGCCCCAGGTTGCTTTGATCTCTATCAAAGCAAGGGTATAACTACGGAATGAATGAGCATCATTGTTTGTGAGATGCATCCCTGTGTGTATTGTGTATGACACACACCCACACACCCCTGCCATATATTTTCTGGGAATACATGGCCCATGTGATGTCTTTTACCCGTTATACAATAGGAAATGATTCTACATTCCCTAATCTATTCGTGCATTTGGATGAGCTGTCTTCTCTGATATGTTTTCCCCTACGCAGAACTGGTGAAACTTTGAACGTCCCACCCAGAG
The DNA here is from genome assembly GCF_963924665.1 of Micromys minutus. Classification (NCBI taxonomy): domain Eukaryota; kingdom Metazoa; phylum Chordata; class Mammalia; order Rodentia; family Muridae; genus Micromys; species Micromys minutus. The sequence goes on from NC_137969.1 coordinate 110,024,041, forward strand.
ACCTTGGCCACCCAGGCATGTTTAGTTACACTATTCTCAAAACCTTGCACAAGTTTCCGTCGCTGTTCCACACTCAGTTCATCTGGCCGTTTCTTAAACCATTCTGAAATCTGATGTCTAACGTCACACAGAACATGATGAAGATGGTTAGTGAAGACTATCTCAAGAACTTACTTCTGCTCTTCCAGAGAACCTGAGTTCAGTTTCTAGCACCAAAGTCAAGCAGCTCATAACCACTTAGAACTAGTTCCAGGGCTCCAAGGGCTTTGGCTCCTGGAGTCCACATAGCCACTGTGTGTGTGCTCGAGCGCACATGCATGTACACCTTTTTCAAAAAGTATCACTAACATTATAACCAGCTCCGTAGCTTTGGCTCACCACAATGTGACTCTCGGAGTGCGTGGCTAGTTCTCCAGCCTCCCAATAGGTTGGATAATCTGTCTTCCTCACACAAAGGACTTTTAGGATTTGTTACAGATGACTATCACCTATGATAGACCCAACTATCCCTTGTTGCCTATGGTAGACCATTTCAAATGTCAACTTGATTGGACTAACAAACACCAGTGGGGAGCCACGAAGTCCTATGTGAATGATTATTGTTGACATGGGCCCAGCCACATCAGTGTCAGGGACCCTAATGCCGCAATGGCAATGCCTTCCCTAGATCAGGTTCAGGGAAATGGCAGACTTCCTCTGCCAGTGTTGACAGTGTGTGCAAAAATTAGCAAGCGCAGCTCCCTCCTCATGGGTGACTGCAGCCTGAGACTGGTCCCCTCAGTCTTCCCACAGAGACTGCTGAACCTCCTACTCCTACTACGCGTGCTTACTGAATTCCCGAGCTGCATAGAAGGTGCCCTCCATCAGAGTGACGCAACCCGCCCGACCCCAGTTTTTCTGCATGTCTTTCTGGCATTTGTCCACTGTCTGTCATTTCTTCATTTCCAAGTTGCTCCTTCCAGCTTTCTAGCACCAGCTGTGCAGGGCAGGACTGGGCAAACACCTATTGCAACAGTGAGGCACGATGTGCCCATAGCGCGTCCCCAGAGAGGATTAGCTGAGGAAGAAATACCCTGAGTGTGAGGGGCAGACTGTATTCAAAGGGAAAAGGGAAAACAAAAGGAGTAACGGGAGCCCCTATCTCTGCTTTCTGGGCAGCCACAGACCAAGTCATTCCCTCCCCCAAGCCTTCCTTGCTATGATGCATTCCTCTAAACTGTGAGCAGAGGCGAACCTTTCATTCTTCAAATTTTCTCGGATACTTCGGTTGTAGCCGTGTGACTATTGACAGAAACCCGGGGCATTAAAACAAATGGAATTCTGAGAGGGGCTGAGGTGAGGCAGAGCAGCTCATTGTCACCTAGAGAACTGACGGGATCCACGGAGAGCATTTCCTACACCCTTTATCCTACGCTCCTTTTTGGTGGCCACAGCATCCCTCTAGGCCTCTCATCCCTCTCATTCAGGCCTCTGCTGCAAGTCGAGCTCAGAGACAACCGTGTTCTTGCTACTTTATTGAAAGGTGAAAAGGCCATCCTCTCAGGGACCCACAGCTCCTTCACTTAAGACAGTGTGCAGTGATCAGCCATCACTTCCTTCCCTTAGAGGCAGATATCTGCTTCAGCCTGGGTTTGCAGCGCTCCTGTCGTCATCCCCTTGCCTTGCGTGAGTTCTTGCTGTAAGTTATTCTTATTCTTTAAGGTGAGGCATTCAAGAGAGGCAAATACTGAAAAGAAAAGGAAAAAAAGACCCCAGCCAGAGCATCTCTTGGAGGAATATCCTTATACATTAAGTTACCAACTGTAAAGGATGGTTTCATTTCCACAAAAAAAAAAAAAAAAAAAAAAGTACAAAAAATAAATAAATTTGAGGGTTTAGCTTTTAGGGTTTTAATTCTCTATTTCTGTCTTTGCCCAAGATGCAAACAATCAGGATAATTACTTTCTTTTCAAGAAATTTAATTACAAAATTTTCCCTTCCAGTAACTAACCAAAAATATCAAATCAAAATTACTCATATTTCAGTTCATGTGACATCACATGGAAGAACTTGATGACCTCTTCCAGATAAAATGCATTTGCTGTTGGTATTTTGAAACCCATCCCTTAACAGATTGTCTGTGAGGGGCTTGGAGGGTGATTTTAGATTTCTTTCCAAGTTCAGCTCACCATCTACAAAACCACCTTTCCCATAGTACCCTTCCTGCTTCTGTACTCCAGGATCTTCTCCTCTTTCCACAGGACGATTAAGAATTCCTTTCGGTTTCATGAGGAGCCAGGGCTTCAGGAAGAGTTATCCCACAGGGTCCTGGAAAATGAAACCTAAACACAAGGACCCATACAGAAGAATTAGGAGGTCCGAGTTAGCAAAATGAACACACAGCTACAGCCAATAGCATACAACTAGTGTCTTTTTACATTTTTAATACTTTTTTCTTTTGACAGGATCTCACTCTATAACCCTGGCTGGCCTGGAACTTGTGTAGACCAGGCTAGCATTTAATTCTCAGAGATCAGCCAGTCTCTGCCACCCAAATGCCAGGATTAGAGGTGTGTGTGGTGGTTTGAATATGCTTGGCTCAGGGACTATAGAAGGTGTAATCTTGTTGGAGGAAGTGTGTCATTTAGGGATGGGCTTTGAGACACTCCTCCTAACCACATGAGAGCCAGTCTTCTAGCTGTTTTTGGAATGAGAGGTAGAATCTCAGCTCCTCCTGAACCACGCCTGCCTGGATGCTGCCATGCTCCTACCTTGATGATAATGGACTGAAACTCTGAAACTGTAAGCCAGCCCCAATTAAATGCTGTCTTTTACAAGAGATGCCTTGGTCATGGTGTCTCTTCAGAGCAGCAAAACCCTAACTAAGACAGTGTGATCCACCAAACCAGGCTTTCTTTGATTTCGTTAACTCAAGTTCTGACAGTACAAAATGTAGCACGTTTAGACAGACAAGCGTCTAAAGTCTGTGGGTTGTAAAACCTTTATTCTGACAGACGGAGGAGGCATGGCTGAGTGTATTTTGCCAGTGTAATGTTAAACTCATCACTGAGATTGTACGTGTCTATTTATATACAGACACATAAATGGATGGGAAGATATCCCATGCTCACAGGAACCGAAGCGGCGGCATGGGGCCTGCTTGCTGTACGTGAGTTACAGCTGCTGTTAGCTTGATGTTTCTGTGAGACTCCTAACAGTGGGAACTCCTGCATCTGTAACTCCTTCGCCTGCTCTCGAGACTCTCCTCCTGTTGGGCTGCCTTGTCCAGTCTCTATAGGACGGCTCCTGCCTTATTGCATCTTGTTTTGTCTGTTTCTCTGTTGTCTCTCGGAGGCCTACTCTTTTCTGGAGAGGAAATGGAGGGGCGGGGTGTTGCATCTGGTGGAGAGGGGAAGGGGAGGGAAGTGAAGAGGGAATAGAGGGAGCAGTATCCTACCTCTGGGATGTATTTTGTGAGAGGTTCTGTTTTTAATAATAAAAAGCTTAAGAACATTAAAAAAAAAAGATATCCCATGTTTATGGACTGGAAGAATTAATGCTGTTAAAATATCCGTACTATAATTCTTATTGCAATTCCAATGTTTTTCCAATTAATAGAGATTAATAAAACAATTCAAAAACTCATAGACACCCTCACAAATGTCAATAACTGATAAGCTCATGAACATAAAGAGCGACGGTCGAAGTCTCTGCAGGAGATGAGCTCCCTGCAACATCAAGTAGTAGAAATTAAAACAGCACAGTCGGGGCATAAAGACAGACACACCAACCAGCATTATAAAATATAGTCCAGAAATAGGTCAGTGAGTCCACGGTCAAGTGACTTCATAAATCCACCAGTAATACAGTGGGAAAAGGAAGGTCTTTTCAATAAATGGTATTGGGAAATTAAATGTCCACATGCTGGACCTTTGTCTTCCACAATGTGCAAGAAGCAATGTATAGAAGAAAACAGGCAGGAAAACTCCACAGCACTGGTGGTGGTTTGGCCAGCATAGACTCAGGTGTTTGAATGCTTGGCCCGTGGTGGGTGGTGCTATTAGGAGGTGTGGCCTTATTGGAGTAGGTGTGGCCTTGTTGGAGGAAGTGTGTCACTGGGGATGTGGGTTTTGAGATCTCTGTTCTCAAGCCCCGCCCAGTTTGGAATTTCAGAGCCTCCTCCTGGCTGCCTGCTGAAGAGGGTCTGCTTCTGCTGCCTGCAAATCAAGATGAAGAACTTTTCCAAATCAAGCTCCTTTTCCCCTTGCACCATGTCTGCCCTCAGGCTGCCATGCTTCCTGCCATTGATGATAATAGACTGAACCTCTGAACCTCTGAACCTGTAAGCCAGCCCAATTAAATGTTGTCCTTATCAGAGTTGCCTTGGTCATGGTGTCTCTCCACAACAATAAACTAAGACAACTGTTTAAGGCAATGGAATTTTAGATTTGAGTCTCCAAACATGGGCCACAAAAGCAAAACGACACAAATGTGATTATATAAAATTAACATCAGCTTGGAGAGAAGCCCAGTGGTTGAACTCCGCTGTGCTAGCCTGGACTACATCCCTGCCACTGGAATTAGAATAAGCGACTGCTAGCACATGATATGAGCTGTATTTTAGACAGGCTTGGTGAGCATGCCTATAACCCCAGTATTTAGGAAGCTAAGGCAGGAGAACCATAAGTTCGAGGCCAGCCTGAGCTACATCTCAAACTAAAGTAAGATATCTATTTTGGGCCGAAGAGTTATCTTACCGTTAGAGAGCTTGTCTAGCATGCACAGGTTCTGAGTTCGATCCCCAGTATCACAAAGTAAAATAGGAAATAAACCAGAGGGTCAAGAGAGATGGCTCCATAGTTCAGACATGTGCTGCTCTCGAAGAAGACTAAGGCTCATTTCCCAGCATCCACAGTTTGCAACCTTCTGCAATGCCAGCTCCAAGAGATGCAAAACCTCCGGCTTCCAAGGCATCTGCACTAGTGTACACACACCCACACACATACACACATAATCAAGACAGGTGTGCCTGTCAAGAACCCACTGGCCATTTGTATAAACAGCTACCTCCAGCTCTAAGTGTTGGTTCAGGATGTCTGGGTGTCTACCTTGTTTTATTCATAAGGGTTAGGGTGATCTGAATCCTCAGGAAGATTAAGGGGACACCAGGAAAATGAGGATGAGGAAAGGTGTTAGCCAATTCCATCTCAAATGGAAGGCCCGTGGGTTAACCAAAACCAGCAAAGATAAAGCTAATGAGTATTTATTTGTGCTTCTTCATATATGATGATATAGATAATGGTGTGTGTGTGTGATACATTTATTCTTTTTCTTTATACTTCTTGTCAGTAAATTTTAAATTAAGAAACCAATAGGTACCCAGCTACACAGACAAAGAAGGCCTTGCTGCCTACTGATTATGGCACTGCCAGGGGAATATTCAACTATCTCATCAAATGTGGCTACTGGGACTCAAAAGCAAGAGCTCTTCAAACCCTTCATAAGCGACATTACTGTCTCCTTAGTTTTCAGGCTAATTCCTTAGCCTTCTAGCCTCCACCAGCAATTCATATCCAGATGCGATTACCTTTCCTCACCACATGCCAATGAATTACTTTATTAGATACAATCACCTCTCCTGGACTCTCCCCTCTGACCATCCCTGCAGCCAGGTGGACCCCTTTGTGATCCCTACACAACCCAGTGTGCATCTGTCTTAGACCTTTCTATCAGGTAGTCCCAGAATCTGGAACGTTCTTTCAGCATTTTGTTTCCTCTTCAGGCTAGCCCTAAGGACCCCAAATTCTAATGCCTGTTTGCCCCACACCCAGTCAAACCGAGGCTATCTTGCTGCCTCAGCACCTGGGAAGCTGGATAAAGTATTCACAACACATATTTCTTACTGCACGCCTTGACCACCAGCATCTAATCTTCACAGGGTAGGTTTGGATTTGGGTTACTGATCTAGCCTATTCTTGGGACTAAAGCAGTGTCTGGTACAACATGTACTTCAGTTAAGTTCTAAAGATTAGGCAAGATGGTGGCTGAGGGCACTGAGGGGTCCCAAGTGCAAAAAGGCCCTAAGCAGAGCTGTGGGGGACACATACACCATCTCCATAATGCCATATGCAAATCTGACGTTGTGAGGACTCCTGGGGTTCAGTCAGACAAAACATTGAGGAAGTCAGGAACTGCACCGCATGTACTGTGATAGCACTCACCCAAGAAAGCCACTCTGATGCGGAAGTAGCGCCTGTCACCTACATGTAAAGGCTGTTACTGTGTCTAGTTGAAAACTACAAACGCAACTATATCATGCCAATGGGAAAAACAAAGCTCTATGGGAAACTCCCACATAACGCAGCAAACCCCAGCCACCCCAGTCCTCAGGTAATGGCATTCTGTTCTTTCATAAAAGTCAAGTACAAATCAAACAAAAAGGCACCAACCCTCTTTTTTGCCCGCATACTCCTCTCTGGTCCTCTGCGGAAATCAGAAATGTGCGGTCTATTGGGATGGCATCCCCAAGCCCACCTTCCACCTCCCATCACCCAGCTTGGTTGTCCCTGTACCTGAATCTGTTGGTGGCTGGGGTGGTTTCCATGTTAAACTCAGCCACGGGGACTCCCCTGGAAGCCACCTGAGGAGCAAACATGGCAGCTGGGTAGACCACAGAAGACGTTCCCACCTGCAAAGCAAGAGGACATGACTGTGCTGGGAGGAAACCCAGGGAAGCTTACTCAGGCAGGGCCGTGAATGGAGGTGTGAGGAGAGGTGTGCTAGATGACAGGAAGTCCAATGCGGGGACAGCAAAGGTGTTACTTGTCTCTGGGAGTGGGCAAGAACAGTGACTCAAAGGGACAGTTACACAAGTAGGCAGAGATCAAAGAAATGGCCCAAGGGACGTGACTCAAGGGCGGCTTTTCTTCTGGCCTTTGAAGTCATGTGAATGATCCATGTTCTTTTTCTAAGGTGGGAAACGGTCACCTTTAACCTTTGACATTCACACACACCCTCCCTAGCAATGCAAAGCCAGAACACATTCTGGAAAGTGGGTTTCCCCACTAATGGCCACCATGGCCACAGAGGCTGCACACAACTGTGGGGTGTGTGCAGTAAATACCGGGTGGAGCCAGGCCCGCCGCAAGGGTTCTCTGCTCTTAAGGACACCTTAAAGAAACTGTGAGCTCTGTGTGCTCTTTCCAGGTAATTCCACATTTGGGGAATGAGTCCTAAGGAAACTGCTCGAGGAACATGCTAAGATTCCCATTTTCAGGCACACATGCAATGTTGCATCAAATGCCAAATGTGAGGTAGCTGGGCGTAGGGTACATGCCTGGAATCCTGGCATGTGGGAGATAGAGGCAGGAGGATGAAGAATTCCAGTCTGGTTTTTAGCTGTGTAATGATGTAATACCCTGCTGGGCTACATTGGACGCTATTCAAAAAATGGCCTGAAACAACCCAAATGTTCTGCAATAGGATTTTCTCACTATATTATCTCTGCACTAGAAACTCATGCGGTAAACTAAAAAGTGTGACCACTTTGGATATGTTGACATGGAGTAATGGAATACGCTAAGGTACGATATGTACTTTACACACACACACACACACACAGGGAAGGATTTAGATCAGAAGTTGCCAACTTTTTTTTTTTGCAGAAAGAGCCATGCAGTTAAATTGTTAGTGTCTATAAGCCATCGAGACTCTGCCACCAGGACTCAACTCTCATTCTGTGGGACAAAAGCAGCCACCATCAATGATGGAAAGGCACAATCATTCTAACACAACTATTCACCAACTGGTACAAACCAGGCTAATCCAAAGGCTGCAGTTCACTCACTGCTGCTCTAGATCAAAGATCAAAATGCTCCTGGCGATTATTTCCAGATGGTATAGCGTGGTGATCTCTAATGTCCTTCTTATGCTTTGATTCTTTCGTATTTTATCAACGACAATTAATAATGAGCGTGCGTTATATTTAGAATCTAGGCCAGGGCCAGCGAGATGGCTCGGTAGGTGGAGGAGCTTGCCATAAAAGCCTAGCAACCTGAGTTCTGTCCTTAGAGACCAGGTAAAGCTGGAAGGAGAGAACTGACTCTACAAAGCTGTCCTCTGACCTCCACGTGGCACGTGGCACAGTGACACAGTGACACACACTCATCATGTGTGCACTCATGATAGATGAATAAAGGAAATCTGCTCCCCAAATAACATTATGTTAGAATATTTCATCTATAAATCTATACTGCTCTAAAAAAAATGTGCCTTTTGTTTAGCTTTGTGTGGGGGAAGGGAGGTTTTTAAAGATGCTCAGAGGATGGTCATACATAGTTTCATATTTTAAGATTAGTTCTTGGGGCTGGAGAGAGGGCTCAGTTTTTGCTCTTCTAGATGACCCAGGTTTAGTTCCCAACACCCGTGCCAAGCAGCTCACAACTATTTGTAACTCCGGTGTCCCAAAGCCCCGGCCTCCGAGGACGCTGAGCTTATGTGCACATACCCACAGGCACATACGCACACCTAAACATAATTAAAAACAACAAAACAAATCTTTTTAAAAGACGAGCTCTTATTTTACGGCTTCTCGGTTTTTCTCCAGGACACTACAGACTTCCCCACTTGTCTTTCAGAGAGGGAGGGAAGAAGGGAGTAAAGAAGAAATGGAGGAAGAGGGGGTGGGAGGACAGGAAAGAAGGGAGACGCCACGCGAGTCTTTCCAGGGCCTGAAGACTAGGGACACGTGTGACTTACCACTAGACACAGATCACAGAGGGCGAGCTCTCTGTCCACCTTCTCCAGAATGGCAGGATCCAGGTTTTCTCCGAACCACACCACGTGAGGCCGCAGCAAGCCCCCGCATCCTGCTTCCTCGCACCTGGAAAAACGTCATCCTCAGCTGGGCTCTAAGCACTTGGGTCAGGACTGCCCAGGACCCCAGGAGAACTGGACCGCCACGCAGACCATCGGATGGGAACTTGCTGGGATGTGGGCACTGAGATGACTCTTCTCTACAAGCTCTTCTCTCGTTTTCATTCACTAAGCCGAGTAGACACTGTTTCAGCTGAGTTTGACCTCGTGCTAACAGCTTGTTTCTCTCCCCGGTCACTGCGCTCACGCACTCCCATTGGCCAGACCGGAGCCGCAGTAGATCCCTCAACACCCAGACCAACTCTTTCCACCAATGACCTCCGTTTGCTTTCTCAGATCACTTGTTTCTTGAGACTAATCTACAGCCACGCGCTCTGTGCCTAAATCCTCTCTCTCCTCTACCTTGCTCTGCCTCTCGCTGGAACCCGGGCTCTGCGTGCTGTAAAGCAGTTCTACCAACAGGCTGACTCCCCAAATTCCTTTGATTTTTTTGCTTTTAGGCTCCAGCTGACCATAAATATACTTCTTGGCCAGGCAAGCCATAAACTTGTGATCCTCCTGCCTCAACCTTTGAAATAGCAGGGATTACAAGTCTGGACCATCAGGCTAGCTTATTAAAAAAAAAAAAAATCTCACTTCTTGGCCAGGCAGTGGTGGCGCATGTCTTTAGTCCCAGCACTCAGGAGGCAGAGGCAGGCAGATCTCTGTGAGTTTGAGGCCAGCTTGGCCTACAGAGTGAGTTCTAGGACAGCCAGGGATACAAAGAGCTACCCTGTCTCGGACCCGCCCCCTATAAAAGAAAAGGGTCTGGGGTTAAAATAAACCAAGAAGCATCAGTAGTGTATATGTGCCCTGTCGAAAGCAGTGATTTGGGGTTGAGGTGATCTCTCAGTGAAGAAGCGCATATACTGCAGCAGACCCCAGCCAGTCTAGTGGCTCACAACCACAACACAATCTTAAGTCCAAATGCCTCTGACCTCCAAGGGCACTGGATCTCAGGTATACAAACCCGTAAGCAGACATGCACACGTAGACATAGTTTTAAACGTGAAACCTTATAGCTGGGTTTGCTTGCTTGCTTGTTTGGGGGGTTTTAGATGTCCATCTCTGGCTGTCCTGGAACTCCCGGAGGTCTGCTTGCCTTGTTTTGTGTATGTGCACATGTATACCCAAGTGCTGATGCTCGGGCCTGTGGATGTGTGTATGTGAAGCTCAAAAGCCAACTAGGGTATCTGCTCCTATTGCCCTCCACATGATCCCTGAGACAGGGTCTCTCATGGAGCCTGAAGGCTGCAGTTACGGCTAGACTGGCTGTCCAGCGAGAACCCCCCACCCCCATCTGTCTGTCAGCACTGGGGTTTTAGGTACTGTGCAATGCCTGCCTCTTCTGGGAGTCTTGAGAGCCCACACTGAGGTGCTCTTGCTTGCCTAGCAAGCGCTTTAGCACTGATCATCTCCCAGGCCCCGAGAAGCTCCCTTTGGAAGCATTGCTTCAGTGTCTGGTTTTGAAAAAAAAACGTTTAAACGTGTAATGTACTTTATAACCCACAAAAGTGTGTTTTGATTGTCTTAGATGTGTTTACTTTATGTGTATGAGTGATCTGACTGCATTTAGGCATGTGCACCTAGAACTGGTATTACGGACAGTTGTAAGTTGCCACGTGAGCAGGATTGACCCTTTGGAAGAGCAGCCAGTGTTCCTAACCACTGAGCCACCCATCTCTCCTGCCTCTCTTTCCTCCAGTCCTGAACGCCAGACAGACATCGTTTTTTTTACCTACCGGGGAAGTTTGTCCACTGGGATTCTGGCGTCTTGAGTTTCTGGTTCTGGGGCCCTGGAGTAAATAGTATTAAAGACAATGAATGAATGCTAACAGTAAAACTAAGGAACAGAGGAAGAGCATGGCACGGTCCTTGTGGACTTGCCTGGTGGCACGTGCTGCAAGGTTTGCTCGCGTGCACTTAGTAGGATTAACCTGAGATACTGACTATGCGTTTCGCTTCAAGAGGGAATTTGTGTAGGGGAGTCTGAGTGGGGAAATTCTGAAGCTTCTCCAATGACACCATGTTAAGATTTTGCTGCTATACATTTAAACTGCTCCGGAATGGTCCAGAGCATTACCATTAGTAATTTTCAGTAGTTTAAGTTGACTCCTAAATTTTTCTACTTATAAACAATGATGAAGTTAGGAAACTTCCCGTGGTACGAAGGAGAAGTCTGTACCGTGAGTACACTGGAGAAGGGGAGGAGAAAAAAAAAAAAAACTATCTGCTGGGCTCTTCAGTGAGCATTCAGTATCCTTGTGGTCATGCTGGATTCGAGGGAAAAGGACCTTAATTCTGCAGTGCGATATAATTACCCTTTTCCTGCTAACGCTGGACAGATCGGACTCTTGTAGTTCTCGGCAACAGCGCCACATGAGGTACACCGAGTTTTAAATAAGGTCCCTGAAAGAAAAGGCACATGTCGGGCAAGTTCAGAACTTAGTGTCATCAGAGCAAGGTCTCCGTGTCTGAGAGGCCAGACAATAATTTGTCATCCTGTGTTCATTTTTATGGTTAGGAATCATGGGAAATAGAAAAACATGCTGTCTTAGTCACTGTTTTGTGGCTGTCAAGAGACCAAAGCAACCCCTATAACAGAAAAAATTTAATTGTGGGCTTATTTACAGTTTTAGAGGGCTATTAATGTCATGGCAGGGCACGGTGGGGGCAAGGTGAGAGCACAGTGGGAGTACGATGGGAGCATGGTAGGAGCACGGTGGGAGCGTAGTGGGAGCACAGTGGGAGCGTAGTGGGAGCACAGTGGGGGCAAGGTGAGAGCACAGTGGGAGCACGGTGGGAGGGAGCATGGTGGGAGCACGATGGGAGGGAGCACGGTGGGAGCGTGGCAGCATTCATGGCACTGGAACAGTAGTGAATCCGCAGGCAGAGAGAGCAACACGGGCCTAATACAGGCTTTTGAAACCTCAAAACCCACCCTAGTAATACACTCCCTGACGAGGACACGCCTCCCAATTCTCCTCAAATAGAGCCAATCCTTGATGACTAAGAGTTCAAATATATGGGCCTCCGGGCACCATTTTTACTCAAACTACCACACATGTACTACTGTTTAACCAACCAAATCCAGAGGCCTTCAAGGACACCGTGACCTGCATGGGAAATAACTACATGGCTAAACACGCAGCTGACCCTGGAGTGATGTCCAGACATAACTGGGGTGGTCGAGGGAGAAGCGACTGCTCAACCTGAAGCTAAGGGTCCGAGTTACTAAGTGCTTCATTACAAACAGCCAATGGGCTGGGGAGACAGTGCAGCAAGGTTTAGGCTCAAACCTAAAAAGTCAATCGTTCAGAGCGTCCCAAAATCTTACCTTTGATCTAACGGAACTCAAATCTCTTCCAGCAAAGAAACTCACTAAAGGAGCATTTAACTGACAATTGAGAATTGCTAGTAATAGTAGTCACTTCCAGTGCACTGTGGTGGCCACAGTTCAAACAGTGGCTGCATGCTCAGGGTGCTCCGAGGTCCATCCCCAGCACAGTGCACACAGACCTCTGCAGGGTGCCAACTCCATTGATCACATGGCAAGAACCAGCTTGACCACAGGCTCCGATGAGCACATTCCGAGTATGTCTCTCTGGCAGTGCATTCCACCCACGTGGAGCACCCCAGAGGTATGACTTTCTAAGGGGCTAGCTGTGACGGTTAATCTTGACTGTCATCTCCATTCACTTTATCATCGCCTAGCATATACACCTCTGGGCATGTCTGTGACGATGTTTCCAAAGAAATTTAGCTGAGGGAAGTCCAGGCTGGAGAGATGGCTCAGTGGTTAGGAGCACTTGGTGTTCTTGCAGAGGATGTAAACTCCATTCTCAGCATCCACATGGTGGTGTGTAAGTATCTGTAACTAATGCTCCACAGGATCCCAACATCCTCTTCTGAACTCCAGAGGCACCACACACACACACACACACACACACACACACACACACACACACACACACACACGGGGCATGGACATACATGCAGGGAACATACCCATACACATAAGATAAATAAACAGTTCTTTCAGGTTTGGCTCCAATATGACCAAGATAAGAAAGAAAAAAAAAAAAAAAAGCAACAGAGACAAAAAGGGGCCTCCAGTGTGTGCAGCCAATACTTTGTACATACTCAGGTCAGTACATGCCCAAAGACAAGACAGCTGTCATTCAGACAGAGAAGAGATGGTTTATTGGAGCCCACGGTTTCAGATGACACCGTAAGTGTGAGATTATTTTGGCTCACAGTGTGAGGGTCTGGTCATATTACTTCTGTGCCCAAAAAGGCACAAATGTCAGGGGAATTTCTGAAGCAAGTGTCCTCAATGCTTATGGGTTTCCCAAGCTCCAAGTCAAGCTGCAATACTGTGTGAGCTGAGCCTTTCCTATCAAAGTGGTTAGGAGTTGATCTCATTGTCTTAGGGTTTTACTGCTGTGAGCAGACACCATGACCAAGGCAACTCTTAAAAATGACAACATCTAATTGGGGCTGGCTTACAGGTTCAGAGGTTCAGTCCCTTATCATCAAGGTGAGAACATGTCAGCATCCAGGCAGGCATGGTGCAGGAGGAGCTGAGAGTTCTACATCTGAAAGCCAGGTACAGACTGAGCATCCTCAGGCTTCCTCCAACAAGGCCACACCTTCTAATAGTGCCACTCCCTGGGCTAAGTATATGCAAACCGTCACACTCATGAACCCTGGAAGGACCAAACACTTTCATCACAACTTAGATCTGTTGGTACTGACCAACAACCTCCACCAAAAGCCCAGGCAAAGAGCTGGCTTTAGAAAGACAGAAGAAAAACAATCTGGGAGGGGAAAAAATAAAATAAAACTCTTTAAATTAAAAAGGAGGAAGTTGCACCTTAAATACGAAGGGTAGCATCCTATAGACGGCGTTATGGACAGAAGAAAAGGAGAGCTCACGTGTGGTGGCCACACCTTTCATCCCAGCACTCAGGAGGCAGAGGCAGGTGCATCTCTGAGTTTGAGGACAGTGAGGTCTACAGCTACCCCAGGGAAGCTGGGGTAGCACAAGAGAAGCTCCAGGGTTCAACCATCTCTGTTTCTCGGGCATAGAAGTGATCTGACCAGACCCTCACACCGTGAGCCAAAATAAACCCCGCTTTGCCAGAAACTGTGGGCTCACATAAACCATCTTTCTCTGAAGGCAACTGGTCACAGTTACAAAAAAGTAACCATTTCAGGGATTCTTTTTTAAAAAACAAGTGTTGCCATGTTGTAGTTTGGACCCAACTCTAGACTCCTACATCCTCCTGCCTCAGTTTCTCACTTCTCTGAGCCTACAGATAGGAGTCAATACTTAGTTTATGTATATTAAAATCATAATTGAATTTAACGAAATGAGGGAGCTTCCTTTGTTTTTACCTAAGGAAAAAGTTCTCATCATTTGTAACAAAAATTAAAAAAAAAAAAATGCCACCCAATATGTACATGAAACCTTTTGTAATTCTTCAAAGAACGCTGCAAGGCAGATGTGGCTTGCGTGTAGAGAGAAATAAGCAGAGATATGTGACAAATGACTCAAAGCCAGCAGAGTTAAGTGTTGACCAGTGTGGTGACTTGAATAGGTATAGCCCCCATAGAATCAGATGTCTGGATGCTTGGTTTATGCAGAGTGTCGCTGTTAAGAGGTGTGACCTTGTTGGAGGAAGTGCGTCACTGTGGGGGGTGGGCTTTGAGGTTTCCGATGCTCAAAGTTATACCTAATGTAGCTCACAGTTGCTTCTCCTGCCTGCTGATCGAGATGTAGAACTCTTGGCTCCTCCAGCACCATGTCTGCCTGCACACTGCCATGCTTCCCACCATGATGACAATGGACTGGACCTTTGAAACTGTAAGCCAGCCCCAGTGCAATGTTCTCCTTTATAAGAGCTGCAATGAGACACTCACAAGTCAACAGAGAAGAGATTTCTGTGTCTGATGACGGTAGGCTGGCTGAGTGCAGCCTCCACTGTAGCTATACAGAATAGACGTGAGTGGACTGCTCCTCAACCTGTCCACGCTAAAGCTAATGGCCTTGAGCAGAAATCCACAGAATAAAGAAGCCTGAGATGCAAAACAAACTACATGGATGTTACAACAAGGTGGGCTTATCACAGAACAGAGCCTCCCTCATGCTCTGTGGTGGAACAGGATGACTTCATCGGCAATTTCCCTACCGAGGACAAAGGATAAGTAAATGCCCCCAGGGTGTTGAAGTTGAAGTCACATCTGGCTATGCCCAGTCCTGCTGAAGTCCTGATGGCACCAAGGCCAGGCTGCTTCACTCCCTGGATAGCTGCGTCAAGCACAGCCTCCTTCCATAGACACCCCAGGAACAGGGGCTTGTGGCTGTGTGAGCAGCACATCTCTTGTGGACAGGAACCCCTATACTGCCGGATGTGCGATGGGGACTGTGGGAGAAAAGTGGGGTTTGTTCTGGTATGTCCAGGGTGTTGGTACTATTGGTCTGGGTCCATCCTCCAACTACCAAGCGGCAGGAAACAAGTGAGTTGTGTCAGTGGGCAAGGTGTCCCTTGTTACCAACTGTTCAGGTGCTCTTGGACACCGCTGTGTCCCTGAGGGAAGTGCCACAGCATTGGTAGTCTAGGAGAGTAGGGTGGACAAGCTGTGTTTTCAGTCCTAGTTTCCTTACCGTGGATTTCCAGCAGGTTCTTGGTACCAGCCTTGCGGTGTAACTCATCGATGTTCTGGGTGATAACCACAACCCGTCTGCCCTGGTCACGCAGCCGGGCTTCACACTGGGCAATGGCCAGGTGCCCGGGGTTGGGTTCCTTGCTCCGCATGACCTCCCTCCGGTAGTGGTAAAACTCCCACACCTGTGATGGGTTTCGAGCAAAGGCCTGAGGCGTCGCCAGGTCCTGAGGGGAGAGAGGCAGAGGTCAGGGAGGGGCCTGTGGAGGGGGAAAGGAGCAGCAGCAGATCAGGCTAGACTGCACAGCACCTGCTTAGAGCCCAGCCCTGGGACCAACAGGTCACTCTTCGCTTTCCTACCGACGAAACAGAAGCAACGCAACCACCCCCACTCAGCTCACAGATTATGGACAGGAAGTGACCTGTGGGGAAGGGTCTGGGGTCGGAATTTACCCCCATAGAGCGCTGAGAAATAGAAAATCAATTTCATTGTGCAGGATCTCCAAGAAAAACGTGAAATGAAAAATGCCCCAGTAAAATACATCAGGCACAGAAAGGAGCTCAGACATACATACACATACATGCACAGACATACATAACCTACACACAACTAAAAACACTGCAAATACAAGCACATAGTACACAACTGTACACATCTACACAACTACATACAATTATAAGTATAATATATATAATGTATAATGTATATGATATATAATGTATAATAAGCACAAACTACACATATGTCCATGCACATATACAGTGCTACAACCATACGGGTATTCATATTTATATACACAATTATACACACACATAATTACATGTATTTATGCTAAAACTACATGTAGATATTTGTATACACACACAACTGCATGCACACATACAGCTACATGTATATAAGTGTACACAATCTACATATGCATGCATAGCCATAAGTATATATAAGCATACAGTTGTACATGTTAACACGTTAATCATACACATATATACACATATAAACAATTACATGCATGTAGCCACATACAAACTACACATATATATACACTTAGACACAATTATACAATATATTAAGCTATATACATATAACTACATGTACTTAGAAATACATATGCATACATGCATACCACTAAACATAAACACTTAGTTACATGTATTTTTATACAAACTAATAAATATACACACATGTATACTTACACACAAATCACATGTAAGTATGTATATATAAAAACTACACACATACACATAGCGATGTACTCATAAACCATGCATATATACGTACTCATAAACTATGCATATATACATATATGTGAAGGAAGGTCAGGAGAACTTGGACCAATCTATAAAATCCTTTAAGAAAGGATGCTCCATGCTTGGGAGTGGGGACACATACACACACACAAACACACACACAGGGAGACTGCAACTTCTAAACATGGCCGGCAGGGAGGAGCTCCCAGGAGCCCATAGAAAACCCAAACTAGAGACTCTGACAGACTCCGGCCCCCAGGGCCCCTCCCATGCCCTTGATGGGAGCCGTTTGTTAATATGTATTAACAGAATGCAAGAAATATCTGGACTTAAGGCACTAGCTGTCTCCTAAGACAGTTTGTTCCTGTGATAGAGGCACACAGCGCAGCTGTCCGGGTTGTATGATGACAGGAAGTGCACTAGGACACTCTTACCAGCCACGGAAATGTCCCATATCCTGCCTGGGCCGCCTCTGGTCCTCACTGAACTGTAGACACAACCAACAGTTCGTTCCAGTCTACGATAATGTTAAAAAGAAGCACACCAAAGATGCCCTCCTCCCCCACACTCACAAGCACACCCCCACCTGTGCACTAACCTAGGAACTGTAACCACCTACAAGGGCCCTTGGGGCAGAGTTGCAATCAGATATGCCCTCTGACCTCTCACCTTACTGGCACTCTGAGCTTCCTCTAACACTAGAGCACACACCCCCACCCCACTTCAGCCCCCAGCCCTTCCTGCTTCCCAGGGATTCCTCTGGGAGCCTTCTTACTTCCAGGACTCTAAGGGCTTTCTACTCCCTTCTTCCCTCCTAGGCCTGAGGAATGCCAGAGCATCCCACAATTTCACCTGCTTCAACCTTTAGGAGGAAGGAAAGCACAGTGTGTGGGTGCGCGCGGCACTCCCCGAAAGCTCCGTGAGTTCTGCAAGGCTCGAACCGAGGTGGTTCATTTTGTCTTCATCTAACCAACCAAGCTACCAGCATCCTGGGGCTGGGAGCTTCACAATGGATACAGCACGTGAAGTTCGCCGCTCTCTAAACCCAGGGATTTCCAGGATAAGAAAGACGCCTGGGCAGCTCAGAGGGTTCAAGCACAGGACCCAAAACCCACATTTGGCTGCTCACAAGCCCCTGAAACTCCAGCGGCAGGAGACACAAGGAGGGCACCGCACGTGTATGTACCAGTCCCCCACCCCTCCACCCCCCTACGTACACACAACTAAAAATAGGACTGAAATAAACATTTGAAACTAAGGATTTTAACTTAGCTGAAGAAACAGTGCTATCGTTTGGATCTGCAGTGTCTTCTAAAGGCTCAGCTGTTGGAGGTCTGGCTCCCCGCTCCGCACAATGAAAACCTGTGAGCCTTTGAGAAGCTGGGGGGGGGGTTGTCTAAGGGAGAGCTTAGGTCACTGGGGATAACTGAAAGCACTGGGAGAGGCTTTTGGCCCTTTTCCTTTCTTTTTCTTTGGGTCTAAGCCATGAAGGAATAGCCTTGATCCCCCATGCTCCCAGCCATGATGTATTTTCTCATCACAGGCCCCAAAGCCATGGGAACAATGGAACATGGAGGAAAACTTTGAGTTAAAAAAATCAACCTTTTCTCTTTACAAGTGGAACATCTCAGATATCTGTTAAAGTTGCAGAGAGGGAGATAGATAGATAGTGTGTAGATGTGCATGTAGTGTGTGTAGATGTGCATGTATCTATGTATAGTTTATAAGTACCTGTAAGTGTATATATGTGTGTGGTGTGTGTATGTGTGTATGTGTGTGGTGTGTGTATGTGTGTGTGTGGTGTGTGTGTGTGTGTGTGTGTGTGGTGTGTGTGTGTGTGTGTGGTGTGTGTATGTGTGTGTGTGTGTGTGTGTGGTGTGTGTATGTGTGTGTGTGGTGTGTGTGTGTGTGTGGTGTGTGTATGTGTGTGTGTGTGGTGTGTGTATGTGTGTGTAGCTGTATATATGTGTGTAGTGGCTAGTTATTTAGTGACTTGCCACAAGCTAGAGTCATTAGAGAAGAAAGATCAATTGAGCAAAGGCCTCCATCACATTGGCCTGTAGGCCAGTCTGTAGGACATTTTCCTGACTGATAAATGATATGGAAGAGTCCAGCCCATTTGGGACGGTGGCACCTCTGGGCCATTGGTACTGGGTGATATAAGAAACAGCATCCTCCTGTGGCCTCTGTATCCATTTCTGCCTCCAGGCTCCTGCCTTAGATTCTTGTTTTGCCTGAGAGTTATAAGATGAAATGAACCCTTTATTTCCCTTGAGTTGCATCATGGTCTTTATCGGTGCAATAGAAATCTAGCCAGGATACTATATAACAGAAATAACTTATAACCATGGTGTTGATGATACAACTTCATCCATCTGCTGAAACTCACCGAGTTGTACACTAAGCATGGGTACATTTGTCTGTGTCTACTTTAACAAAAGCCAAATAATAAAACAACAAGCCAATCAAGCAGGGCTGGAGAGATAACCCAGTGGCTAAGGATGAACTTGTTTCTTCTGCAGAAAGCCCAAGTTCAGTTCTCAGCATCCATACCGGACAGCTTACAACGGCCTGCCCCTGGAGCTTCAGGGGATCTAGCGCCCTCTTCTGGCTTTCTTGAGAACACATACATATGTGCATATACCCACACACAGATACACATACATTAAGAAAATAAATAATAAAGCTTCTAAATAATAAATCCCTTCAACTCCACGGAACTTACATTGCAATGTTCTTCATGTAATTATTTAAACACCAAGCTCTAAGCCTTTAACAAGTTTCATAGAAGTTTTACAATGTTTACTGCTAAATTCCAATTATCTTTAGATATTTATATCTAAATTTAAAGTTATGAATTGTGGTAACCAAGGTTTTCTGATTCTACCTTAAGGCCATTCCTAAAGAACTGAATTGTTTTTAAGAAAGAAAGATGGAGAGAAAGAAGGAAGGAAAGAGAAGAAGAAAAGATGCACTCTTAACATCTAGAAGGTAAAGAAAATGTTTTGCTCAACTATGAGATCCTGCAGATGCAACCTTCCCCATGAGGGAAGGAGAGTCCCCAAAGCCTTAGGTGGTCAACAGAAGGCAAACAAAAGGTCACATGTGCTAGACAAAACACTTGAAAGATCTTGAGGACCCAACCTCAGAGTAAAGGTAGGAAACAATAGCTGTGAGGAGAGGCTGACTGCCCAGAGAGAAAGATGCTCCCTGTGGAACTTCCTGTAAGCTATGTAGAGAAGCTTTGGGTCCTATGCACCATGGACACAGTTTTGGGGTCACACGGATGCAGTTGATTTTGAGTTATTCCATTCCTTGTAAGTAACCCCCCCAACCCATACTCTCATTAGTAACTATAATAAAAGACTTACTATATCACCAAATTGGAGTGTGGGGTGCAATCATTGCTATGGCCTCTCAGGGGGGTTCCCATTTTTCCTTTCTGGGGTGAAGTGTGTGTGTGTGTGTGTGTGTGTGTGTGTGTGTTTCATACACATAAGTATGCACTTGCGTACACCTATACAGCAGAAGTATTCTGAAGCCAGAGGAGGACATTGGGTGTCTTCCTGTTGCTCTCTGCCTTCTTGCCTTGAGACACAGTCTCTTGGTGAACTAGAAGCTTCCTGTTTAGACTAGGCAAGCTCTCAGGAGCCTCCTGTCTCTCCTTCCAGTGCTGGTTTCGAGAATATGGAGCTGAACCCCACTCTTTCTATGGGCACTGGGATTCAGACCGAGGCCCTCGTGCCTGATGCTCACAGGGCAAGTGCTCCTCTGTATGGCACCCGGCTCCCCGGCCCCAGATTTGCTACCGTAGTCATCACAGATAGAGGCTGTGTCGACAGCAAAACGAAGAGGACGAAATGGTCACTGCCCATCCCAAACACGGTCCCTGTGCTTCTGTATGGACGCTGCATCAAACTCCGTAAGAGCCTCATTTGGAAGAGCCTTTGGTGGTCTGAAAGCATTACTGACCTGAGCTTGCCATTTTCTCCAATAACCTCCAGCTCCTCTGAAAGTCGGAACCCCACTCTCCGCACTAACACCAGCCCCCGAGATGATGGCTATGTGCTTTGCTTTTGCAAAACACTTCCGAAAATCTGCCATATCTAAACAGAAAATAAAACCTGTGTCAATCCAGAGTCCCCGCTGGACCTTTGTATTCCATACACCTGTGTACGAACCTTGACACCGAGAAGCCGCGTACTGTATGATATGCCAATAGGGGCTGAAAGATGATAAGCGTGTTTGTTGCTCTTGCAGAGAACAGGGGCTGAGTTACCAGCACCCACATGGTGGCTCACAACCATCTTTAACTCCAGATCCGGGGGATCTGGTGCCTTCTTCACATGCAAACATGCAGGTAAACACTCACACACATGAAATAAACAAATCATTTAAAAAAAAAAGATTTTGGATATTCCAATAAAAAGCATTCCTCAGGGCTGGTGAGATGACTCAGAGAGAAAGGCGCTTGCCTCCAAGCCTGATGACCCGAGCTCAATTTCTGGAAGCCACATGGTGTTAGGAGACCGGACTTGTGCAAGTTGTCCTCTGACCTCTACACACATGATGGCATACACATGACCCTCTCTCTCCCTTAAGTAAATAAATACAGGCTTATACACTTGATGGGTGGGTGCATGTCAGCCTCTCAAGGAAATGACAGCTTTGGGCACACATTGGCACAGCATCTTCAATACATCTTTGTTATCTAATATCTTAGTCTCTCTATACACATTCTTATAAACGTTCCCTGGGCTGCTGGTGTGGGTAACCTATTGCAGAGTGCAGCTGTAGAAATTTAAGAGTTCATGGATCCAAAGTTCTTATGGAAAGTCAAGACAAAGCCTTTGTGTTTGTGACCAAGCTGAACTGAGGCCCACTAGGTACCAAATATTGAAATTTTTCCTGTTCACGTGTCCTGTGAATATCATGCTAAAGTTTCCTCAGCACCATGGCCAACGTATGTATGAGGATGACTTACTTGAACTTGGACGAGTCATGGTGAGGCAGATCTTGCTTTGTGGGGAGGCTGGAGGCTTCAGTCTACAACACAGCTGGGAAATGAATCGTCCCGGAACAATAGGGAATGGGCGCATCAGGTTTTCCTTGAAGGATTACTTCCCAGGCAGGCTGTAGAAAAGTTATAAAATTGCATAAAAACAATCACAAAACATTCATACACAGAGTGTGTCTTAGTCTCGATAGAGGTGTTGAGACATGTACCTATGTGCAAACATTTGCTAGTTCACTCATGACTAGTCGTTTGTGGAAGATCTCATCCACATATTCTCCGACAGCAGAACACGGTTAATCCAGCCTACTTCAAACACACTCACACCATTTATGAAATTTGTGTTAAAATAAAACCAGACATCTGACCATTTCTAATTTTGTTTTGTGTTTTGAGACAGAGTCTGGTCACCTACCGCAGGGTTGCTTTGAATAATGTCCCTTCCATTGTAGACTCCCAAAGCCTGAGATGACAAGCCTGTCTGCCACGCTGCTAAGAGAAATATTTCTGATGCTTTTTGGGATGGGTGAAACCCAGAGCTTTGATTGTCCTGGGCATTATTAGGACCTTCACTCCCGATCCTTAGCTTC
This sequence comes from Micromys minutus, assembly GCF_963924665.1. Taxonomy (NCBI): domain Eukaryota; kingdom Metazoa; phylum Chordata; class Mammalia; order Rodentia; family Muridae; genus Micromys; species Micromys minutus. Next base: position 110,046,454 of record NC_137969.1, read on the forward strand.
TGATTTATTGAACATGGAACTAAGAACGAAACATTGCCTCGATAGAGCTAAAAACTCCTGAGTGAGGTCATAGGTCACGGTGAGTAAGGAACTGTATTGCTTTTCACCTTAACATGGTGGACTTTAGAGGAGGAGTTAGAGATCATCCTCAGGGAGGTCAGAGAGAGCCAGTCTCAGCAAAACAAAACAAACAAAAACCCACAACAACAAAAACGAGAGAAAATGAAAAAAGATAAAAAGATACCCTTAACTAAAGTGGTCGGCAACGGAATTCTGATAGATATTTAGCCTGGTTGTTTTGTTTATCCTCTGGGCTGTGGCTCAGACTTGCAGTAGCCTGCAACTGCAGCAGCCTCTGAGAGCCTGAAGGAACTGAAGCCCCCACTTCCACCCCAGACCAGAGTCAGACACAAGGCCAAGCCCAGAGCCACTGGGAAATCTTTTTTGTTTTGTTTGTTTTTCAAGACAGGGTTTTTCTCTGTGTGGCCCTGACTGTCCAGGAACTCGATCTGTAGACCAGGCTGGCCTCGATCTCGGAACTCTTAGCCATCTGCCTGCCTTTGCCTCCCAAGGCGTGGGGATTAAAGGTGTGCACCACCACATGCCATCACTAAGGGAAGGGGGCTGCTGGAGAAAGAATAGAAATGGCCAGCCAGGCAGCCTAGCCAAACTCTCAAGTTCAAGATTCAGTGAGAAACCCTGCCTTCAAAAGTAAAGGGCCAGTGACACATTGCTTGTCACCAAGCCTGTGACCTCAGTTTGATCTCCAGAGCCCACATGGTGGAACTAGAAAACCAACTCCTCCGTTAGCTGTCCCCTGACCTTCATGGTGTGCTGTGGCCTGAACACTCACCCACATACACATAAACTTTTTCAAAAAATTTAAATGAGTTAGCAATAGAGGAAGATAACCAAAAATGGCCTCTGGCCTCTACATGGACACAGGTATATTTGTGCATGCACATTTGTACACACATGACTTTGCATATATATATATATATATATATGTATATATGTATATATATATATATATATATACATACACATTCATTCACATACACAACAATGTTTTTAAAGCATTCATAATTGTATCTCTATGACAGTCCAGAATAAATAAAGTCTATATCTGTGATCGGGGGGGGGGGGAGTAAAGAGACGTGGGAAAGGGGAGTAATGAATGTATCCCATGTCTTGATTACAGTAGCAGATACGTGGCATGTCTATCAGAACTCACAGAACTCTACACTCACTGTATTTGAGGTATACTTAAAAATAACAAGTAAAAACTTTCAGTTTTATAGGATGAAAAAATTTCAGGGGAAGAATGTCCTGGCTACCAACTATGACTACAGACTAGTTTTAAAATAGTTGGGGCTAGCTTTGTGTAGTCATGAACATGCCTTTAATCCCAGCATTTAGGAGCCAGAGGTGGGCAGATCTCTGAGTTCGAGTCCAGTCTTGTCTACAGAGAAAGTACCAGGACAACCAAGGTTACACAAAGAAATTCTGTCTCAAACACTCCCTCCCCACCCCCAAAAGGTTAGGACTGTGTAATGGTTATCTTAATTGTTAACCTAACTCCATTTACATCACCATGGAAACACTTCTGAGATCACCTTGGAGGGGGCCTCTGGGGAGGTTTGAGGAGGAAAGGCCCACACTGAATATGGATGGCACCATCACACCTGCTGTGGTCTTGGATTGAATCCAAAAGGAGAAAGCAGACTGGAGAGATGGCTCAATGGTTAAGAGCACTGACAGCTCTTCCAGAGGTCCTAAGTTCAATTCCTAGCAACTACGTGGTGGCTCACAACCATCTGTGGTGAGATCCGATGCCCTCTTCTGGTGTGTGAAGACAGTGGCATTCATTGTCTCTGCTTCCCGACTCATTGTAATCACACGAAGTCTTGCCTGGTGTTGGTTTATGGCATGGTTTATATTTAACAGAACACCAAGTCCTGTCAGATAGTCCTTGGTTCCAAACAGAAGCAAACCAAATGCCCATCAACTTATAAATAGGTGAACAAGTTATGCTTCACACATGAAGACTGTTCAGCAAGAAAGAACAAATTGCTCGAACACTCAACCCCATGAGGGCAATGGCAGCTTCACTGTGGAAAACACGTCTACTGCATGGCCCATCCAGCCAACAATCTCAGTTAGTGCAACCAGTAACAAGTCATGGCAACTTCATCTGCCTCCCACAGATAATTCAAACAGGAAGGGTAAAGTTTTGTTTCTGAGTGGTATCTGCCACGATACAGTATGTAATTGTTGCGGGACACTTGGTCACACTGAGAACCCCAAGACTGTGTCATTTTCTGGAAAACCCTGTTTTTATTTGTGACATGGCACACGCCTTTAATCCAAGCTTTTTTTTTTTTTTTTTTTTTTTTTTTTTGGTTTGTTTGATTATCGTAAAGAGGATTAAGAGAAGCCAAGCACAGGTCAAGAGGCGGAACAAGCAACCTGTTGACGGGAAGGGAACATAATATTATTTAAGAGAAAAACATAGAGTAAGAGGAAGTCAGGAGGCTAGAGACACACACACAGGAAGTAGAAGGGAGAGACACCGAGTCTGAAGGAGAGTCATCATGAGGGCATTCCTGATGAGACTTCAGCTGAGAAGCCCTTCTCTGCCTCTCTGAGCTAGTAGGCTCTCCCCCCAGCCTCTGGCCCCCATGTCTATATTGGTAAAATAGAATAATTGAGATTTTGTTTTTTGTTTTAAAAAACAAACAAACAAACAAATAAGGGATGGAGAGATGTCTCAGAGGTTGAGAGCACTGACTGCTCTTCCAAAGGTCCTGAGTTCAATTCCCAGCAACCACATGGTGGCTCACAACCATCTAGGCTGAGGTCTGGTGCCCTCTTCTGGTGTGCAGGTAGAACACTATACATACTAACTATTTTTTTTTTTAAACCACATAATTCTAGAAATAGAACACAAACCCAGTTGGAGAGGATTGTACAGAATAACCAACAAAACTCATTACACCATTAGCCAGGTTACAAAGGGTGAAACCCAGGAAACTGTCTCCAGTGGGTCACATACCTGGACCCTGCTGAGACGCCTGGCAAAATGTGAGTAACTATTAGTAGTGTAGTTACACTAGTTGGTAAGGCACCTGTAAAGGTCCTAATTTAGATCCCCACGCTCCAGTTAGGTGAGAAGTAACACGATAGGGAAGTCGGTGAGTAATACCCAGGAGGCCCTACCATGTTCACATTATTTCTGGAAGCCTTAAACTCTTTCAAAATTAGAGTTGCTTTATTAAAAAAACAAACAAATAAAAACATAATGATAGGACCGGGTGATGGCTCAGCATATGATATTCTTGCCAAGAATCCAGGTTCGATTCCCAGCTCTCACACTGGCTTGCAACCCTCTGTAACTCTAGTTCTAGGAGATCCTCTCCTGGCCCCATGGCACATGGCACACATACATGGATGCAAGTGCCCATAATTCATATCAAATGAAATACTATACAAAATAACATACAAAAATAATTATAATTTATATCAAATGAAATACTATACAAAATAACATACAAAAATAATCATAATTTATATCAAATGAAATACCATACAAAATAATATACAAAAATAATCATAATTTATATCAAATGAAATACTATACAAAATAACATACAAAAATAATCAAACGAATAAATACACACACACAGCACGCATCACACACAATGCTAAGAAGCCCAACACAGAGGCCATTTACACACTATTCTGAAAAGGGGAACCATAGGTACAGAAATTTCTTCAGTGGTTTTCAGTGGGGGAATGAGCAGACAGGGACCATCCCAGCAATGAAAAGTTCTGTGCCTTTATTTCTGTTACGCTTTTTGGACAACTTAGGAACTGTAAAAAACAACAACAACAACAAAACTCCAGTGATTTTGACTGTGCACTGTACTTCAGCAGATCCCAATTAAAATTAAAGTGCAAGCATGTTAACACTCCCAGTGTGACCTGTTTCTACTGTGTATCTGCTAGAATCCTGAAGTGCTTTAAAAAAAAGAAGGGCAGAGAAAAATGACCCAGGCTGAACATCTGAGTTGGGGGTGGGGATGGGGAAAATGTAGAAGGAAATTGTCCCAGGCGCTCACTGTGTACCTCGAACTGGACTCACCAGCAACACAGGCTGGCCTGGGACTCATGACAACTCTCTTATCTAAACTTCCCAACTGCTGGGATTACAGATGTGAGCCACCAAGCCCAGGTTCCACTGTTGTTTGCCTCACACAACATAAGAATCAATGACTAGTGGATTAAAGACTTAGACATACCACCTGTGGGAAATGCTAGGACATTGCTTGGGCAATGGTTTCTTAGCCAGGACCCCAAACGCATGTAATGAAAGCAAATGGGATGGTAAAGGGATTCAGTCATTTACACAGTGGGAAAATTATTTCTACTTACACATCTGATAAACGCTAATGTCTAAAATGTATGGAGGGCGTCAGAGAGATGGCTCAGCAGTTAAAAGCACAGACAGGTTCCTAGCATTCACGTGGTGGCTCAAAATCTGTACCATCTGGAACTGCAATTCTAGGGAACAACACCCTGTTCTAGCCTCCTCAGACACTAGGTATATGTAGTTTGTAGAAATATATGTAGGAAAGACACCCATACACATATTTTTTTAATCTCAAAAAATGTTAAATAACTTAAATAACATGTATGGAGAGCTGGTGAGATGACTCCAAGAGTAAAGTCAGTTACCACCAAGCCTGAAGACCAGAGTTCAATCCCAAGAGTCAAATATTAGAAGGAGAGAACCAACTTCTGGAACTATCACCACAAACCTGCAGGAACCGACTGTTATCAAAAGGACAAAAGCTAACCCGGATGTGGATGAAAAGAAACTGAAAGGTCAGTTAGCATAACCATTTTGGTTAACAATGGAGATCACTCAAAAAATTCAAACCAGAATTAGCCTGTGATCCAGCAAGTCCCCTTTGCTCGTTAGACAGAGATTGAAGGTCAATGTGGGCACTTGGATGTTAATTTTGGTGTTACCCACACTGAAACAATCTAGGTGTTATCAACAGAGGAATAGGCAAGTGTAGCCTGTGCACACAGTGCGATATTAGAACAGTTCCTATCATTTGGATGACCCTGCCAACGCAACTGAAATAATCTAAGCACAGCGGGGCGGGTGTTCCGATTTCACACGAGGAGCATATAAAGGTCAAATTCACAGAAGCAAAGAACAGAACAATGGTCACCAGAGGCTGAGTGTGGGAAACCAGATGGGGTCATGGAGATGTCTCTCAAGGGACAGGGACTCTTCAGCTAGAGAGAAGTTTGACTGGTCTTTTGCAGGGCACAACAACCATAGTTGGTAATGAAGTGATGTATGTACATTTCAAAACTTTGAAACGAGTGAAAGAAAGGTTCTTTCTTTGAAACGAATGAAAGGTTCTTATTTTAAAAAAAATTGCGAGATGACAGACAGTTAGCTTGACTGTCTCTTATTATAATATAATGCATGCATATATCAAAACACCCCATTGCGCCCCAGAAATAAACACAATCAACTGAAATGTAGGAGTAGTCATGGGACAGAAGACAAGGCTACCGTACTGCAGAAACCTTCACAGGCTTCAGTAAAGACTTTTAGGACTCTGAAAGCTCTGCAAATGAGATCAATACCCAAGTAGTCCCAGGCCTTGACGCTGACCCGTTCCACTCACATCTGCAGGGGTACCTGCCATCTAACCCTAAAGAAGGGTACAGCCCAGGGCCCAGCTAATCACCTCTCTGAACACCTGCGTGCCCAGCCTCCACCCCACCCTCTGAGAGTTTTCTGCCCACCTCTGCTGCAGTCGCTCCTGATCTCCCATCTTGAAAAGTGCGCCACCCCCAAACCCCTCGCAAAACTTTGGGGCACCATTCTCCCTGATCGTGGCTTGACTTTGATCTTTCCCCCATCTCTCTGCTACCAAATCCAGCCGCCTCTACCTTCAGGCTGTGTTGAGATCCTACCTTTCCTGCACTGCCACCCCCACCACTACAACCAGCCCTTGTCACCTCAGCCAAAGTGCCCTTTCTTCCGGTCACTGCTGTCCCCGGCCCAGAGGCCCAGCATAGGTTTCTCTTCTACTCGCGTGGCCTATCCAGCCACCCCAGAGTCGCCGCCATCCCCACCGGCACCCAGACGCGCATGCGCGGGATGGGGCGCGTGGAGCCAGGACAAAGCCGGGACCCCCACCAAGGCCAGAGACACACCTGCAAAAGGCGGTGGGGACAGTGCAGGCAGGAAAGGCCTGAGGAGGAGCGCTCTGTCCTGGTGTCGCGCCCCGGCTGCAGCGGCCCCTGCCGGAGACCCGGAACGCGGCATAATATTGGTGGGACAGGGAACCAGTGGAGGGCGAGGCGACTTGGAGTCTTTGTAATCTTCCAAGGTTCATTCCTCTGCCCAAATAGATCAGGAACTACCGCCTGCTCTGTTGCCTCCTTGAGCACGCTGGAGGATGGCAGTTTTAGTACCGAGCTTAGCAAAATTAGAGTCATTTCCCCTGAAATTCTGTGGCAAACCCTGGCAAGTCGGTTCCCAGCTAGCCCAAACCTCTCTACCTCATTGGGGGTTGGAGGTGGGGGTGTGCGGTTCACTATGCTGCTGGTGCAAGATGGACTGATTTTAGGGACAGACTTCTCCCGTCAGGTTCATCAGCACGGCCTTTCTAAGACTGAAATTGGTGATGGAACCAGGGGACCAGAAAGGGAAGTAATCCGAGAGTTTGGGAGCAACAATTCACATTTATCTTTCCCAGCTTAAATCTCAGATGCCCCATTGGCCGGACACTCTGCCCACTTTGAAGTCCCTTCTTACCAAAAGTTCTCCAGGGACAGGGGTCCAAATCACTCCATGTGATGCCTGGGCACCGTATTGTATTTCTCTGCTTTGCTTTGCTTCCCTGTTGTTTTGATATTGGAGATATTGAACCCTGTACCTTGCTCATGTTACCACTGAACTTTATCTCCAGCTCTTCCGTTACTTTTCATGCTGGCGATAGAAACCACCATACATCAATTCGTTACTATCTATACTTGGAGGACAGGGAGAGACATTTAGCTTCTTATGGCAACTTTCCATGGTTCACAGACCCAATATGTAGCCCTCCATCACCCAGGGGTTCTGCCATTTTCATGGCATTGTATTCAACAGAAGTCCTAGGGACTTCCCCCATATCCTAGCCTGCATGAACCATCCACTACAACCTTTCTTCTAGACTTGGAAAGGTCACCACTCAAGAGATGGTTGTGTCATGTGATGCAGACTCCCACACATGGTGTCTTGCTGAGTCAGACTCACCGTGGTGTTTTGCTGACAAACACTGTGATCTTTGGAGAGAGTATAAATAGGGCAGTGATGAGGTGCTTGCATAGCTAGCTAGCTCCTCGGCGGTTCGCTGGTCTCTCTCTAGTCTTTGCTGATCTCGCTTCACTGAGGCAGGCATGGAAACAATGGTGTCCCAGCTGGTCCAATTTGGCTGAGGCTGTAAGTTAAGTCTTTATGCAGGTGAAGGCAGACACAAGATAAAACAAAGCCTGTCACTGGACGAGAAAAAAAGGATAGGCGGGAACAGAGTTTTAGAAAGGGGGTGGGGGAGAGCAGAAGGAGAGGAAGATGGAGGAATACGAGGATGATTCATCTCTGGGTGGCTCTGCATAGCTGCAGGTAGTTAAGAACATTTTAAAAGGGATGGATTTGTGCAGGATGATTTGTCTTGTCTAGGTGGACAAATTATGTATCATTTAGCTCTGAGATTATGGTGTGTATGTTTAAATTTTTTGGAATTTTAAATTTTTGTGTAGTGTTATTATTATTATTATTATTATTATTATTATTTTGTGGAGTGTAAAATTTCAGAAACTCTGAGATAAAAACCATTGCTAACTTACAAGTTTCTGGAGTTTTGAATTTGTCGGGATGGTTGGAGTGTGGGCAGAGTTCACGGCTGGTTCTCTGCCAGGAGAGAGACTGACCAGACTGCGGCCACCGATGAGATGAATACAATGTTAGTTCTATATGACCTGCTGGTGCTGGAACTAATGTGGGAGAGACTGCCGGGGTCAGAGAGTACCTGGAGGCAGAGTGGCGCGGTGCCACGCTGGAACTGGCCGCTGAGATAATATACCCCACTGATGCCATATGGCACTAATGATGCCACATAGCGAGGGATGGTGAACCATTTTAATATTGCAACATTGGAAGTTTCTGCTGGGTCATGCCGCCACTGCTGACTCATGGTTGGTATCCTGACACTACTGAACTGAACTGAACTGCTGGTGTCCTGACAATGGAGATTGGAATCACCCCAAAGAACTGCTTCTAAACAGGTCTACATCTCCTTGGCCTATTTTTCATTTTATTTTCCTCACCAACCTTTGTACAGTGGACTGGGGGGGGGGGGTCGAAGCATTTAAGAACCCTTATTACAAGTAGGTTTTGAAATAAATAAATAAATAAATAAATAATAAAAATAAAATAAAATTAGGTTTTGAAAACTCTAAGCCTACGATGTTTCCTCAGTATTTTGGAATCAGTGGCCAAAAACAGTGTCAGGGGACAGGAAAATGCAGTGGCTCTGGTGTGACTTTCTAGGCTCAGACTTTGCTCAGGTGAGACTTCAAACTTGGTCATCTATACCATGATAGGTGCACAGAGGCATCTGGGGAGCTGGGAGGATAATAGAGTCTCACAAACAGGAACGATTACAGGCCCCTGGAAAACAATCCCTTGTAAGGAAAGACAAAGGAAGGCATGTTGAGCCACTGATCGAGAATCAGTGGTGGTTCTGAGGTTTGGGGGAGCAGCAGTTCCCGGCCCTACGTGGTTGTGGTTTTTGAGCCTGCCCCTTGACAATACAGGTGCTTGAAAGTAGAAACGACTGATATAAAACTAAAGCATTTGGCTCATTGAACTCTGCAGTCTTGGATTCTGAGAAACTAGTCCAGGGCCTCAAGAGCATATGGTTTAAAAGAGCTGGATTCATAGCCAGGCGGTGGTGGCTGTAATCCCAGCAGAGGCAGAGGCAGGCAGATCTCTGAGTTTGAGGCCAGCCTGGTCTACAGAGTGAGTTCCAGGATACCCGGGGCTGCACACTACACAAAGAAACCCTGTCTGGGGTGGGGGTGGGGTGGGGTGGGGGGGGGAGCTCTATTTGTAACTCCTTATTCATTACTTGGAAGTGCTCAGGAGACACTGACAAGCCAGCTGCTGACAAAGGAGTGGCTCTGGGCTTGAGCATGCTCCTTGCCCTCTCCCTTGGAAAAATAAAATAGAAAGGAAGCCTAGGGTGCTGTACTAATTCGGTATGGATTTTTGGTTGGCAGAAATGAAATCATTTAAGTGATAAAGTAACCTTGTTTGTTCCCCTCAGGTGATATTTGGGGATAGGCTGGCTCTAGAGGAAGAGCAGTCTGACTATGGCAAGTTACAGAAGCCACTGCTGAAGGGGTGGTTTAATTAGAAAAAATGGCTTTGTTGATACTAGATAACAGCTGTTCCTACTCCTTCCTCCATAGTGGAAACAACTTCTCTAGAAGAACTGAGGGACTGAATATATATATATATACATATATATATATATATATATATATATATATATATATATATATATACACACATACATACATATATGTATATACACACATACATATATAACACATATATGCATATGTATTTATTATATATTATATATTTAATTTATATATTTATTGTATATATTTATATATATTTAATTATATATGTATATATATGTATATATAAAAAAATATATATATGACAGGATTTATTAGAATGTCAACTCATCAGAAGTTAGGGTCATCTGGGAAGAGGGAATCTAAATTGAGAAAATGTCTATATTCGATTGGCCTGTAAACAAGTCTGATTTATGATTGTTGTGGAAAGGGCTCAGTCCACTGTGGGCGGTGTCACCATAGGCGTACATAAGAATGAGTATGTGTGAGAAGCCGAGTGAGCCTTAAAGAGCAAGTCAGTGAGAAGCATTCCTCCAGGGTCTCTGCTTCAGTTCCTGCCCCGACTTCCAACAGTAATGGAGCGTGATGTGTAAGTGTTAAAGCCAAATTAATCCTTTTCTTTCCGAGTTGCTTTTGTGCCGAGTGTTCTTACTCCGCACCGGAAAGCAAACTGATAGGATGATAGAGCGTGGGCGGTCCAACAATGGCTGTCTTGAGATTGGAGAGCCGGAGAACCCAGCAACTGCCCCGCCCACCGGTGAGGTGGTGAGGTTGATGCTTCAACAGTGCTGGGGCTAAAGGATTTGAGGATTCTTGGACAGTCCATTAACTTCTGTCTGTCTCCAAGAGGCTGAAGAAGGTGGATTCTGATATCAGTGAAGGAACGGAGACACAGCACCAAGACAGTAGAACATGCAAACAGAGTAAACAAGCTTGCAGGCAGGATAGATGAACTCTCCAGCGATATGTGGGGACAGTCAGCAGAAACTTCTCTCTCAGACTTTCCCCCCACCCTGAGCTGCCATCCCAGATGGCACCCAGAAGGTGCCATCCACACTTCGGACCTTCTCAATCCAAATACCCTAATCAAGGAAGTTCCTAACAGGTGTACCCAGCGGTTTCTATCTGGTTCCAGTCAAGTTGACAGCCCAGGTGAACTAATACACAACTCAAATGTCTCCCAGTGGATGTATGTGTGTATCATAGCTCAACTATGCAGTAAGAGGGAATGGGACAATTTGGGTGAGTCTGAGCACACCAATCACAAAAGGCTACCTAACAGTGGTGATTCTACTTCTAAGACACTGTAAAAGGAAAATTTTGAAGACAGACAACAACCAGCAGATTCCAGAGGTTAGGAGTGGGTATAGTGACTACAGCAGAAAGATGACTTTTGGGATGCAGAAATGGGTTCTGTAAGATGGCTTGATAGTTAACAAATGTACGCATGTGTCAGAATCAAACAAAGCTCGGCCATCTCATTAACAAGCCGGGTGACCTGAGTTCTGTCCCTGGAACTGACATGGTAGAAGGAGAACCATCTCCTACAAGTTGTCCTCTGACCTCACATCATGCATGACATCTGTATTGTCACACACACACACACACACACACACACACTAAATAAATTTTTTAAAAAGGTGTTATTTATTTTTTTTGTAATGAAAAGGAACTCAGCTCTAGAATCAGAACAAAACTGTAACTTGACTGTAAGTATGGCTGTGACTATACATTTTCAAAATCTCATTGCTGTTCAACTGCAGTATGTTAGTTTTATAGTAAGTACACCAGGAAGGGGGCAGGGAGATATGGAAGTAGGAGATGGATAAGGAGGGTTTATTAAGTTATTGGTTTTTGTCTTTCTGTACGTTTTTGTGTGTTGGTATATATGCATGTGTGTGTGTACACAGAGGGCACATGTGAGCCTCATATCATTCTTCAGGACACCTTGAGACAGGTTTTTTGGTTTTTTTTTTTTTTTTTAAATTGGCCAGGAGCTCTTGATGTAGGCTGGGTGGCCAATGAGCTCTGTAGATTAGCCTGTTTCAGTCTACCCTGCACTGGAATTACCAGGTCTAGGAGCTTCTGCCTGAGCAGTCTCAAAATCCCACTACAGAAACTAATGCAGAACACCCTGACACCACAGGACCCATGTCTGAGCTTAGATCAGGCACACTGCTCACCTACCATGAAAGTTGCCTTTATAGTTGCCACTCAACAGTTAAATTTCTTTTCTTAAATAAGATTTAGTTTATGTGTATGTGTTTTGCCTGCATGTGTGTGCACCGTATACATGCAGTTCCTGCAAAAGCCAGAAGAGGGTATCCAATACTCCTAGAACTAGAGTTCTAGGTGGTTGTAAGCCACCATGTTGGTGCTGGGAATCAGACCTAGGCCCTCCGGAAGTTCTCTCAAGCATTAAGCCATTTCTTCAGACTTCAGAGTGTTAATTTCTTAAAGGTGGGGAATATGGCTCAGTAGTGGAGATCTGGTTTAGCATGCACCATATCCTGGGGTTCATCTGCAGCAGAGGAGGAGAAGCTCACATCTGCATTCTCGGCCACTGTCAGAGAGCTTATTGTGGCTCCTTGTCACCACTGGTTGGTTCTCTTTCTAACTCGAGAGCAGAAGCCTCTGGCTGGAAGCTATGGCTCCGATGCCCTGGGAAAGGGAAAAGTCAGCGATTTTACTTTCTGGCATGAAAGGAAGACTGCCTCCCAGTAAAACCCATAGGAAGTGGATACAGATGCTCAGATCTAAAAGAGGGACCAGGGCACTCTTTGTAAGAACAAGCAACATTTCTTTTAAGCCGTGGCTTTAGTTCCCTTTTTCTTTTGATCTGGAAATGCTTCATGCTATGGTGACATGGCTGCATGTTTTCTAACATTAGACAGGCACACCGGCTGTCCACCGTCTCTGGATCTTTTCCTCTAAGTGCTCTACCAGAGTGGTGAAAAAACCAAAACCAAAAACCCGCACACTGCTAACCTGCTTTGACATGTTCTCTTCCACAAACTTTGCTCTCTTCCTCATAGCCACAGAGGTCAAAAGAAGGGCTGGGGCGGTGTTTCAGTAGGAGACGTGCTTGTTGCTCCTGCATGACAGCCTGTTTGGATCCCCAGCACGTACATAAAAGTGGGGTGTGGCAGCGTGTGCCTATCAGCCCAGATCTTGGAAGGCAGAGACAAAGATTCTTGGGCTCACTGGTCAGCAGTCTAACTAGGTGATCTCTGGGTTCAGCGAGAGACACTGTCTCAAAAAGTTAATCTGCATACCAATCATAAAAGTCACTTGATTCCAACCTCTGATCTACACACACACACACACACACACACACACACACAGAGAGAGAGAGAGAGAGAGAGAGAGAGAGAGAGAGAGAAAAGCCAAAAACAATGATATAGAGATAGATAGATATCATACTAGATTCACATATATATCATACCATATATATCAGATATAGATCCATATATATATATACATGTATGATATATATATATATCAAAGAGAATTGAGCAGAAGGCAAGCTCAAAAGTATGCACTTACTCACTTAGATGTACTTGTCCTTTGGCAAAAACCTTGTCTCTAAATTTCACAGAACATCAAAACAGCACATAAGTGTTTTATTTCCATGAGGACAATTGGCCGTCACGATTCACTTAGCTATCCATACATTATTGTAGAAAGATATATATATATATATATATATATATATATATATATATATATATATATATATATGCACACTTGATACATCCTAAGTGCTTTCAAGTCATGAAAAAGCTATCTCTCTGTAAATCTTCAGGTCAGTATCGATTTCATCCACTTCAAGGGCAGCTATCCAGACTCAGGGCTAAGTGGCTGGCCCAAGGTTAGAGAGTGAGCTGATGGTGAGCCTGCAAGTGCAGGATTCAACTGAAAGAGAAAAACCCAGCACTGCATTATTCATTGGAAAAAGGCTGGATTCATCAGGCCACTTTAAAAGTCAAAGGCAAGAGGAGGATTAATTGCATGCTGATTTGATCCCTTTTAAGACTTGGCCTAGGGTTGTGCTGGCCAATGTTAATTACCTGCCTGTCTCAAGATTTTGTCAGCAATCCAGCAGGGCACCTCAGCCACAGACAGCGCAGGTACTGGACACCCTGCTCTAGTTTATATTGTAGTCACCCCTACATTCTAACAATAGCTTGTTCTTACTGCTGTTGTTTGAGGCAGGGTCTCACGTGGCCCAAGCTGGTCCCAAACTCACTGTGTAACCAAGGCTGGCTTTGAAATCTTGCCCTCGCACCAGCTCCATCTCTTTCCATTCTTGGCTATTCAAAACCATAATCTTAGGGATTAGTGGAAAAAGGTATCTAGGCCCAGAGTAGCAAACGTTTTAATCTTAATATAGAAGATTTTTCTTATTTATATATGTCTGTGTGGGGGTATATGCATATGAATGTAGGAGGTCATAAGCACCAGATGCCCTGGAGCTGGAGTTACTGGCATTTAGGAACGGCCTGACAAAGGTGCTAAGAACTGAACCTGGGTCCTATGCAAGAGCCACGTGTGTTTCAAACCTCTGAGCCATCACCCTCATCTGAAAATCATAGTTTAAATAAATTAAATAGCCAATCGTCTACTTATTTGCAAATGCATTTCATAGTCCACATTCTATTTAGCACAGACAACTTAAAATATATTTAGCTAAAAGTTATACCTTCATATAGATGCCGATGATTTTGAAGGCAGTCTGAACCACGTAGTAAGTTTTAGACCAACCAGGGCTAGCTAATGAGACTCTGACTCTAAAAGTCGGTAATGAAAGCCTGGTCTATAGACGTAGTTCCAGGACAGCCAACACGGTTACAGAGAGAAACCCCGTCTAGCAAAAATGGCAAACAAGCACAAGGACAACTAAAAGCAGAAACAACAAAACATAAATAGAAGAAAATAAAACCGGAAACCGGAAAAAGGAGAAAGAATTCTTGCAGGGTTGTCACCCTGTTGCCTAAGTCTGGTGGCCTTTTGTGGATCTTAAGGTGGACAGTGGATGGAGATGGAGGACATCGTTGAGAGTGCCATTTTTCATGCATCCTGGGATGGGGCAGTAAGGAGCCTACACACTATGTATGCTGCCTCCGCCCAGCCAGAAAGCTTCTCCTTCACGTGTACACTTAGCTGGGCTCCGTGGCTAGAGTTCAACCCAGCGTGGGTTTGCCTGCTAAGGACAGCGAGCTCCTGAACCAGTGAGCAGCTGCCACTCGGGGCTACAGCATGGGACCGTGTCGCTCAGCTGTTCTACAGGGCATGGATGATGGTGGTACTCGCTTGTCTACAGGGTAGGGATGTCATTGTTCAATGTTTCTATAGTGCAGGGATGCTGTTCTTCAGTCATTCTCCTTAAGACCCCAGAGAATATGAAGGAAGCTCTAAAAGGTATTTCAGTTCAACTTCCTTATGTTCCAGATTCAGGAAAAATTGCTCCTCTTAGCTGTGTTCTAGCCTTTCTATGCCGACCAATACTTGCTGACACTTTTCTGTCTCTGTTTATTTCCCCGAGAGCACAAAACTATAGGACAGGCAGGAATAACCCACTGTGTCACACGGAGGAGTCCAGGGTCTGTGAGTCAAACAAACATAGACATCCAGAAAAACAACTGTGCCTGCATGGAATATTTGACTTTAAATTGAGTTTTATTAATTATTAGTATGTCTATAGGTGTGTGTTTCACAGACAAATATGGAGGTCAGAGAATACTCTTCAGAGGTGGTTTTCACCTGCCACCTTGTTGAGGCTGTGTCTCTCTTGAGTCACCCACACTGTGAGCCGTGTTCCTCAAGCTAGTTGGCCTACATAGGACACTGTACAGAAAAAATAGAAATAAATCCTGTCAGGATTGGTGCTATGCACCGCCAGCCTGGTTCTGCTTCTGCCCTTGAGGTGTCTTGGCTGGACTTGAAAGGATAAAGTGTAGCAGATCTGGTGGGTTCCATGATCTCAGGCAGCACGACTGCCAAGAGAAACCCTTCTCAGGGATGGTTTTCAGTAAAACGGGAGTGGGTCTTATATTGGGGAGTGGGTTCCTGGGCTGAGTGTACATTATTGGCTGGTGCCGAGGTGCAGGGAATGCTTCATTTTCATGAAGAGGAATTCCAGGTGCTTGCTGGATATGTCCTTATATAATTTAAACCTATGATTTGGCCACCAGGTTACATGATTACCTCAAGGGTAACAGAGGTGGAGGGTCATATGTTCTGTGTGCTTTGAGACACACAGACCAGAGCAAGGAGTAAAACAGTCTTACTCCTGCTGTTCTCAGGACAAGATTTTCAGGGTTTGGATAAGGTTTGACCTCACTCTTGCGCTGGATTGGCTCCCAGAGTCACATGACTTTCCGGCTCCACAGTACACCTTTAATCCCAGCACTCCAGAGGCAAAAGCTGGTGGATCTGTATGAGATTAAAATCAACCATATCTACATATGGAATTCAAGGGCAATCAGAGCTTCATAGAGAGGCTCTGTGTTTCAGTTACTATTCCCTTGCTGTGAAGAGACACCATGACTAAGCAGCAACAGCAGCAGTGAGAGAGAGAGAGAGAGAGAGAGAGAGAGAGAGAGAGAGAGAGAGAGAGAGAGAGAGAGAGAGAGAAACTGGATCTAGCATGAGCTTTTGAAACCTCAAAGCCCATTCCCAGCGACACACCTCCTTCAACAAGGCCACATCTCCTAATCCTTCCCAAACACTTCTACTAACTGGGAACTGAACATTCAAACATAGGAGCCCATAAGAGTCACTCTCAATCAAACCACCATATGCTATCTCAAAAAACATTTTTAAGTGTATGTTGTGTGTGTGTGTGTGTGTGTGTGTACAGGAAGAGATAAATTGGGGTAGGAGATTAAAAAAAAAAGAAAGCAATATCCCTCAAAAATAATAAAGTTCAGGAGCTTAACCTCTCATAGACTCTTTAGTTTCCCTTCAGTTGTTGATTGTAGAGCAGTAGCTGTTCCCAGAAACATGGCTGTGCACTCTGTGTGAATTGCTTCACTTAGTGACCTTACAATTCATTGTGAAGGTACCATCATTGCTTCCAGTTCACAATTGAGAAGCTAAGACTTTAGTGAGCCAAAGAGCTAGCCAGTCACATGCCCAGGTGTATACTTTTTCCAGTTATTATTTGTGGTGGTTTGAATGAGAATGCCTCCTCCCAAGGCTTATATGATTAAATGCTTACTCCCCAGTTAGTGGAGCTGTTTGGGAAGAATTAGAAGGGATGGTCTTATTGGAGTTGGTGTGGCTTTGTTGGAGGAAGTGTGTTAGTGGGGACAGGCTTTAAAGCCTCCCCCCTCCCCCCGCCTCTCTGCTCACTGCTGTGGATTAGTATGTAAAGCTCACAGCTACTGCCTAAGCACCACGCCTGTCTGCTTCCTGCAATGATGATCATGGACTAACTCTAAAACTGTGAGCAAGGCCTCAACAAATGCTTTCTTTTATAATACTGTATATATTGCCTCGGTTGTGGTATCTCTTCATTGCAATGGAACAGTAACTAAGACACTTTGAACATGGAGTTTTCTGGGTCATAGCTCTGCAGAAACAGAATTTAACTTCTGCCTCAGGCACCACATCACACTTTGTAAACTCATTCGCCTACATGAAGATTCGAGTGGCTTATATTTAACTTCTTACGTTTATGGTTTATGACTGGTAATCATGCAATGAACATCTTTAAGAGAAACTATTTGGGAATTTAGATTTTTCTTTAAAACGACATTGGAATTGCTACAATTGTGTTCAGGAGGTTTTCCATGTAGAGTCGCTGGCCACCAAGTGACGCAGGCACTGTTGGGGCAAACATCTCTCCTGTGTCTCTTCAAAGTATGCCTTACTGTATTTTCAGCTAAGCTTCATGATGGAAGCTGAGCAGAGACGTTCCTGTCTACCATCTTAACGTTAAACATGTACCCTAGGATCTTGAGCTAAGCATGCTTACAAATAGATTTGTTCTCTATCCTTAAATGATTACATTTGTAGACTGAGGTTCCACGGTGGGAGTCAGGCCACCTATACTAAAGATTCCACAAGGCTGATGGACAGGTTACAACTTCTGTGACTGTGGAGGGCTGGAATGTCACAGGTCCAGAGCAAATTATCCTGGGCTATCTCTGCCTTTTAAATAGTCCTTTATTACACATGCTTGGGTATAACCTAACATCCCCTCATGATTTATGATCAGGCTCCAGCTTTTGCAAACTAAAGGTTAAGAATGTCATCAATTGGCACCTGAGGCCTATAACAGAGATCTTCCCATCTCCCCCTTCTGTCACCCTTCCATCAACATTCCCACCAATGCATTTCTCTTATTAACTTTTTTAAAATATATTTATTTCTTTGTGTGTATGTGTTAGGAGGTGGGTCAGAGGATAACCCATGGTGGTTGTTTTTTTCTACATGATTGAATTTAGGTCATTAGGTGTAGGTTGATGTCAAGGAGATACATGATTGGACAGTTGAGAGTGAGGCAGGGAAAAGTCTAGGAAAGTGGAAGGGGAAGAGAAAACCGGAGAGTAGGGAGGAGGCAGAGGTGAATGTTTCTCTCAGCACATCTCTAGATGAATAAGGTTGTTATGATTATTTCTAAGGTTTCTATGGGTCTATTTATCTTATCTAGGTGGCTCACACCTTTAACCCAGTATGTGGGAGGCAGAGGCGGACAGATCTCTGAGTTCATGGCCAGCCTGATATAAGTGTGAGTTCCAGGTCAGCCAGGACTACACAGTTTATATCTTTGATCACCTGTTTTAAGTATATTGTGTAGAGGATTTGTGGATTGAGAATTTAACATATAAACCTGTTTGATAAGTTAATAATTGTAGAGTCATGTTTTTACCAGGTGGTAGAGGAAAGTGAGTGAAGACAACATGCTGAGGTGGTCTTAGGCCACCAGAGGCAGAAGCAGCGGGGGTGGATGGAGTGACCTGAGCCTGAGTTCTTAGAGGCAGCATGGAGCCACTAAGATAGAGATGTAGAGATGTCCCACAGTGCCATGTGGCCCTATGGGAGCCAGCACTAGAGCAGGACGAAAGGTTTTCACTTTTTATATTTACCACAACAATCAGGCTTGTGGTAAGCATTTTTTTATACACTGTGCCATATTGATTTGCTGATCTTCTAATGGTGTATTTTTATTTCATTTTAATTGTATGTGTGTGTGTGTGTGTGTGTGTGTGTGTGTGTGTGTGTGTGAGAGAGAGAGAGAGAGAGAGAGAGAGAGAGAGAGAGATAGAGAGAGGGTGATGATGATGATGATGATAATGATGATGTATGCACATGTGGAATAAAACTATTGTCACAGACTCACATTAATAACCTGACTATCACTGGACAGTGGTGGCTCACACCTTTAACCCAGTATGTGGGAGGCAGAGGCGGGCAGATCTCTGAGTTCATGGTCAGCCTGATCTAAGTGTGAGTTCCAGGTCAGCCAGGACTACACAGAAAGATCCAGTCTTGGAAAAAGAAAAAAGATGAAAGAAAAAGA
Source organism: Micromys minutus (assembly GCF_963924665.1). NCBI lineage: Eukaryota > Metazoa > Chordata > Mammalia > Rodentia > Muridae > Micromys > Micromys minutus. The sequence continues at coordinate 110,065,487 of NC_137969.1, forward strand.
AAAGACCAGATTATCTTAGAATATTTAGTTGATTTTTTAAAAAGTCAACAACTGATTGATAGATTAGTTTGAACTTGATTTTCCTTTGTATGTAGGTATCCAGTAGACTGTTTCATTCATCTGAAAGTATTTACTGGAACTAAACATTTCTTGTGATGTCTGTCATCTGAGGGTCAGACATTCATTTCTTTCCTCTGGGTGAACTGTTTTCAACATTTACAAGAGGTTTCCCAGTGCAATTCAAGGTTTAAATTAACACGTGCAGAGAGAAACGGCATATGGCCATCTCAGCCCCAGATATATTTGAACAACTGGTTGCTGTGAGCCACAGGTCTATATCCATGGAGACCTGATGGGTATGAGCCAGCCTCTGTGTGTTCCTGGCTCCCTGATGTTTTGGCAAGCCTGCCCAGCATCTAACAGCTCTTATCATAGAAGGCAAAAATAAAAATAAAAATCCTTTGTTGCAGCTCATTGGAAGCTCTTAGCCTGCCATGAAAATTCATTTTCTTTTGTATCATGCTCAGTGGGGACAGAACAGCAAGGCCCTATCCCCAGGGGATGATCTTTTTCTTTGTTTAACATTTGCCCACATGGTGGACTCCCAGCAAATAATTCCTGATTAATGTTGATATTTAAAATCTTTGACTAGAAATGGTTAGGCTTCCTCCTTCCAACTGAAATGGACTGACAATCTTCTCTTGCTTTTTTTTTTTTTCCTTTCCTTTGAACTATTGTATCTTCTTCCTGTTTCTTTCTTCCAAGAGACCCGGGTCTTCTTGTCATATAGTCTCTAAGCTGGGACAGAAAGCATCCACTCCTCCAGTCAGCACAGAGTGTCTCTAGCACCCTTGCCAGCAGTTTGGCCTATCCACAGGACATAGAGAAAGTTATGGACATGATTGTTTGGCATTACCACCCCTTCCTTCCTCCTCCCACACTTTTCCACCCTCATCACACATACAGTTTGAATATGAACTATCTCTCCCAGGCTCATGTGCTTGAACATCTGATTTCCCAGTTGCTAGTGCTGTTTAGGGAGGTCGAGGAATCTTTGGACCTCACCAGAATAAATGGGTCACTGGGGGAGAATAGGTCTTAGAACTTTGTAGCCCAATGCTACTTCCTGTCCTCTCTCTAATTCCTGATATGTGGAGACATCAGCAAGCCTGTGTTTGCAGTCCCCTGCAGCTTTCTTTGCCTTCCCTTCCATAATGGATGGTGCCCTTAACTACAAGCTAAAGTCATCACCTAAGACTGTTCTTGGCAGATATCTGGTCACAGCAATAAGGAATGTGTGTAACAGCTCCCTGATGTCTTATAGACTAAAATGAAGACAGCAGGCTGGAAAGAAACAAGGACAGAACTGGGTTCTCGGGGACAGATGTGGTAAACGCACACAATGGTTCACCATAGCGCACAGGACATACTACTTTCAGCGGTATCATCTTCTTTACAACATTCTCCAAAGATAAAAGACAGACCCAGATGGCCATTGAAGTTTGTATAGAAATTACAGGATTTATCTGACAATAAATCTGGTGATTACTGGTTATAGAGAAGAAAGAAACTACACCCCCCCCTTCATATCCCACACCTAGGCCATGCTGGACCACATGAGCCCCGAGCAGGCTTTCCCAGTGTTTACCCTTCTGTGCAGCTTCCTTTTCTTGTGCTCTTTCCTGCAGCAAGTCAGACAAATTTCTTTCCATAAAAGCAAAGCGTTTGTATAGTCAAAGCCCGATTTATTTCGCTTTCTTAACTAATGTCCAAGAAGATTTTGATTCTTACCCCCTCCACCCCAAAACCAGTGTTTGTTTTTCAGTCAACAGAAATTTGGTTCCTTTTTGGTTTTATATGTCTTATTAAAAATAAATGAATTATGGGGGCTAGGGAATGGAACTCACTAGTAATTCTTTCCCTGGGAATATCAAAGTCTCCAGATTGGGTGGATCACAGTACATGTTTATTCTGTCTCCACATAAGCACTTGTGTGGAACAGAGATCTATGTAGGATGGAAACAGACTAGTCATGGAACACACAAAAAGCCTTTATCCCTGATTTCCAACGTTCTGGTATTCACTTTAAGACAAATGTGAATAAGGCTTGGGATAACTATCCTCAAATAACCTCCCATGAATTCATACTCATCTCCTAAGCAGCAAGCACTCAAGGCTTTCCCCACCCCTGTACATCCCTCCTCTCCTGTTCAGCTCAAAGTTGTTTGATTAAGAGCAGTGCCATCCCCCCCCCCCCCTCAGGCTGTTTGCTTACATCCCTGCAGAGAAAAGAAAGGCTCTGTTCATGACAAGGTAGCTGCGTGTGGCTCCCTCAGGAAGGGTGGTCCTCCTGGCCTGAAGGAGACAGGCAACCCAACCTCAGGCCCCACCCTGTCTTTCCAGCACTTCTTTGTGAGTCTAGTTCTGGCTGCAACTAAATACTTCATGAATATACCAGCAGTTCAGTTTGGTAGTGTTGAGACAGTAAACATGACTCAGCAGCTGTGGCATGGCCTAACAGACAGCCAGGCTTCAGTTGAACTGGCATGAGTCAGCAGGAGGGGTTTTGATCACTGGGAAAGCCAGTTCTTGGCTGTGCCTCTCTCTGCGAAGCAAAGATCAGGGAAGAAGCCAGACCAGTGTTGCATAGCTCTACCAGCAAGCCACGCCCAGCCTCCAGCACTGTCCACTGAGTCCTAGTGGTACTCCCTGCAAACATCATGCGTCCTCCATTGGCCTGGCCTCAGCACATGAGTCTGTCTTACTAGAACTCCACGAGTCTGTTCCAGCTGACACCACTCCGCTAATCAGAGCCCAAGGAAGCAGAAAGAAGCCATAGGAACCTTACAAGAAGTTTTTTTGGTGCATTTCTCTCTATGAAGTTATTACAAATGGAGCTTAGCACCGCATATAAGGTAAACCAATACATGTCATCTGTAATCCCAGCACTGGGGACACAGAGACAGGCAGATTGGCCAAGTCCACAAGGTAAGCTCAAAGCCAGTGAAAGATCTTATCTCAGAAAACACAGGAATGAAGAATGAGTTGACTCATTTTTCCTTGCTCTGGGTTTGAGACACTTGCTTACATACGGAAGGATGGGAGTAAGCTCTTATCTCAGGATGTGTTTAACCCCAAAGACGCTTTGGAGCCAGGCCTGTACAATTTTACAAATAACACATTTTGCTTGTAGTAAGGGTACTGTGACAACGTGAAGAGCTCAGACTACCTCCCAGGATGATGGCAGGAGTTCATTCATGTATACCACCAGTCTCCAGGATTCAAAGGTTCTGTTACCAGTGTCATGCCTGTTGGTTCAGAGGTACAGTGTCTGGCTAGGCAAATGAAACATATATCCATTCAAGTCCAGGCTAACGTAAGGTCTGAGGAAAAGAATGAACTCTGCAGGAGGGGAAGGAACTGAGGTTACCCAGGCCAGTGACAGAACTCATGGGCCACCTGGGCCACAGCCTGTTCACATCAGTAGCACTTCAAGTGGAGTGACTAATCTTCAGCAGTCACTACTGCTGAAGCACGCTGATGCTCATTCTACTTCAAGACACCACTTTTTAAAGATCTTTGCAATTCCAAATTGACTTCCTTTCTTGCCACATTAATCTGTAGGGGCTGAGATATAATCCTACTGATGCAGCTGAGTGCTTTCTGTTCCTAGCAATAAACCATTCTTTAAACTAAAAAAAAAAAAAAAAAAAAAAAAAGAATGAGTTGACCTCTGGTCTCCAGATCCATAGGCACACACATATGCACATATACACACTTGTCCATAAGAGGACGCATGCATATATGCAGGCTCACAATACACACACACACAAACACACACACACACAAACACACACACACACACACACACACAAACACACACACACACACAAACACACACACACACAAACACACACACACACACACACACACACAAACACACACACATACACACACACACACACACACACTAACCAGGATGTAGATTTAATTCTGATGATACAAAATGGAATGATTGGCCTTCCCTGTAGTTCTGTTGCAAAGATATTAAGGTCTTGGGACACTGGCTAGGTACACCTTCTCTGTCCCACAGCTGAGGTTATTCATGCAGGACAAGTCAAAACACCATCTGCTTGCTGTACTGGAGTCTCTGTAGACAGCTCGCTCTTGAAGCGGGATTCTCAGACTAGCAGCTTCTTCCTCACCTGGAAACAGTCCACAAAAATTCATGGATGGGGGCTTTCTGGAGGTGGGCAGAGTCACCTTGGTTTCATCAAATCCCCTGAGTGATACAAAGACACACAGACATCTGAGAACCTCTCACCAACAGACCACATCTGTCTGTCCACCATTGTGTTCATAGCATCAGGGATGATGACATTTAGCATGAGTCAAAGAACAGGGAATGAATTAGGTGCAGAAATCTTCAGACAAAAGTTTGGGCACTGGATCACCTGTTTCTTCCCAAGCTGCTTTTCTTCAAAGGTTACTTTTCTTCTAAAATATTGTTTGGTTTAGAGTGTGAGGCTATAGTTTCCAGAGTCAGGGGAACCTGGAGCCTATTAAATACCAGAGGAAGTTTTGTGAAGAGGAAAACGTTACATTTTAGGGCAAGCCAACCCACCAGAGGAATGCTATCTGTATGAGAACTAATTTAAGGGCTGAGAAATCCGGGAATTGAATGCCAGTGTCTCAAACACGAAGGAATATATTTGTTCCAAGTTGACATTAAGACTTCATTTCTGAGCAAGGTATGGTGGTACACACCTTTAGCCCCAGCACTGGGGGAAGGCAGAGAGCCAGGTCTCTGAGTTTGAGGTCAGTCTGGTCTATAGAGAGAGTTCCAGAACAGCCAGAGCTACACAGAGAAACCCTGTCTCAAACTCTATCTACACGAAAGACTACATATCTGTAGAGAAACCGTTCTTCTCATTGGGCTTTATTCTCTGGACATTACCCATACCTAAACAGAATAAAATCACTCTTTGATTACAGTGAATCTAGAAAGAACACATTTATGAAAGTCAGTGATTCTTCTTTCTAGTTTTCTGCAATAATAAAATTCAAGAAACGAAAGGAAGAAAACCAGGACAATAGCCAATATTGTCTTTCTCTTTTGAATAATAGTTTTAAGTTCTAATGAGGAGCAAAATGAAAAACTGAACGAAGCTCACAGTTCTAGAATTCTGACCAGATGTGATTTCAACACTTTCCTCCTTCGGTAAGGGAACGAACTGAGATGCTTCTTTGATTATGTGTGTGAGAGTCTACGCTCATTCTGAAAACATGAGGCACAATAGAAGGAAACTGCTTCTGGGAATGTTATCAGGTCACTCTGGGAGAGCTAAGGTTATTGGTCAGGAGGAAGTTGAGTTAGTTACACTGAAAGCAAAGCAGACTGCTCATGCCAAGTTCTCTACATAGTCTCATGGCTAAGGAAAAACCCTTCTTCAGTAGCTCAACTTCACTTTTGCAATATTATTGCTTCTATTTTATTTTATCATTTTATTTTCATGTGTGGGTGTTCAGCCTGTATGGATGTCCGTGTATCGTGTGCAGGCTTTCTGTCTGAGGAGGTCAGAAGTGGCATCCCCTGGGACTGGAGTTACAGATGGTGGTGTGCAGTCATGTGGATGCTGTGAACCAAACATACGTCCTCTGCAAGAGCAGCAGCACTTGACCTCAGAACCACGTCTCCATACCTTACGACATTGATAGAACTTCATACATTGTGGTTAAATGACGTGTTTTGTGGGTGCTCAGCAAACAGCAAATACATGACTGAACCATACATGCTCTTCATCACCCTTCACAGACGTCGAACAGTGGCTCACAGGGTGAGTCTACAACCGCTTGTGTGGTTTGGCTTCTTCTGAAGTAAGACAACAAAAAGGGAAAGATTCCTTTTGCTTTTATATTTGGGGATCAAACCCAGGAAAGATTTAAAGTTAACAAAGCTAAAAATTGAAGATAAAGTCCAATGTTTAACAGTCATTTTAGAAATAGCCTACCATCCAGTAACACACACACACACACACACACACACTTCAGATGTATATATAACTGTATACTCTCAACCTTACTTTCATACTGAATAATGAACCCAGAGCTTTGCACATGTAAGCAAGGGCTCTACACTGAGTTACATCTCTAGCCCTTTAAAACAATTTTATTTTGTCACAAAGTCTTGCTCTGTGATCGAGGCTAGCATTGGATATGTGATCCTCCTGCTTCTGCTTCCTGGGTATCTGAGATGACAGGCTTCTACCACTAAGACCATCTGTATGCTTTTTTATTGAAACTAAGACTGAGCAAACAAGTGGATTAAGTCATAGGACTTTGTGCAAATTATTTAACCCATTCACGCTTCAGTTTTCTGATTTTAGATCAAGGGCTATGGCAGCCCTTATCATGAGCTCCTGTTGTCCTGAAAGACTCTTGTGAGGCCACTTGCATTCAGGGCTTTGCAGAATGTCGGGAAGGTATTTCCTTGTCTTAGTTAGGGTTTCTATCGCTATGATGAAACACCATGGCCAAAAGCTGAGTTGGGAAGGAAAAGGCTTATTCAGCTCACACTTCCACATCATAGTCCACCACAGAAGGAAGCCAGGACAGTAACACAAGCAGGGCAGGATCTTGGAGGCAGGAGTTGATGCAGAGGCTATGGAGGGATGCTGCTTATTGACTTGCTCCTCATGGCTTTCTCAACCTCTTTTCTTATAGAACCCAGAACCACCAGCCCAGGATGAAACTACCCATAATAGGCAGGGCCCTCTCCCATCAATCACTAATTAAGAAAATGCCTGAGGAACACTTCTCCACTGTTGGTGGGGTTGTAAACTGATACAACCACTCTGGAAATCAGTCTGGCGGTTCCTCAGAAAAATGGACATAGTACTACCTGAAGACCCAGTTATTCCACTTCTGGGCATTTACCCCAGAGACGCTCCAACTTACAACAAAGACACATGCACCACAATGTTCATTGCAACTCTATTTATAATAGCCAGAAGCTGGAAAGAACTTATATGTCCTTCAGTAGATGAATGAATACAAAAATTGTGGTACATTTACACAATGGAGTACTACTCAGTTATCAGAAACAATGACTTAACAAAATTCTTAAGAAAATGGATGCATCTAGAGAATATCATCCTGAGTGAGATAACCCAGTCACAAAAGAACAGACATAATATGCAGTCACTGATAATGGGATACTAACCCCAGAAAGCTCTGAACACCCCAGAAACAACTCACAGACTGTGTCAAGTTCAAGAAAAAAAAAAAAAAAAGAATACATTTTAATTAAAATAGAACTGTATCACATTCACCTTTCCTTCCTACAACCCCTCCCAGTTTCTCTCCCATCCCATCAAACTAATACCCTCCTTTCCTATATTATTGTTACATATATACATATGTGCATGTATATGTACCCACAAATACTTAATTACAACCTTTAAAATGTATTTGTATACTTCTATGCAAAAATGTACATTTATATTTGTTTTTTAAAATAAAGCTTTTCAATAAAAAAAAAAGTAAAAAAAAAAAAAAAAAAAAAGAAAATGCCTTACAGGCTTCCCTACTCCTCAGTCTCATAGAATCATTCTCTTAATGGAGGCTCCCTCCTCTCAGATGACTTTAGCCTGTGTTAAATTGACACAAACTATCCAGCTCACCTCTCTATTACATTTTTTCCTGTTATATAGTATCCTTTCTTTGATGTTCCTGTCTACAATCTGCAATTGCCTGCAACTGTCAAATTCCAAATCCTTAAATCTGTCCATCTATCTTGAAGTGAACTGAGGAAAGGCTGACCTGTGGCTCTGTCTCCCTTGTGTAAATATTTCTGTGCTGCTACAGGAATATTAATGAATTTATTCTTCCAACATCAACAGCTTCCTAACTCTAACGCATTGGTGATCACGGGCCTATGGCAATAAGAAGCCAGCTTAGTTTAGGGGAATAATAGATAACTTTGGTTCCACAGACTCCTGGTTTTGAACCTAACCCCGTAGTCTACTCTGTTCATATGCATATGTTTAGGTGATTGACACATATGAACTCTACCCTGGATCCGTAGTTTCGGCATCTCTGTGACCAAGATTTCTCCTAAAAGACAGAACGTTTAAGGAAACTTAAGGGAGAAATTTCTTTTGACTCTTTTGAGTTTCTGGACTTTGGTCCATCAAAGAGCAGTCGTGGTAGAGCGCCTCCATTCACTAGAGCATGTTGCAGGCTGTTCACCTTGTAGCAGACCAGGAAGCAGAGAGCAGCCAGAACTAGGAGTCAGCCTATAACCTAAACGCCTCCTCCTATGATCTCCTTCCATTACTTACGCCCATGGCTTGCCAAACAGCTTCTCCAAACTGAACATTGAACACTCAAAACAGGAGCCTGTGGAAGAATCTTTAGACTCATAACATAGCAACTCCCATCCCCATCCCATCTCCATCCCCACCCCCACCCCCACTCCACTAGGTCCCTTGGTCCTCACCATTAAACACTATTTATAGACAGCCTTGATCTTGGACTGAGCCCCTGTGTTCACCCCAACAGAACAAGACAGTAAAGTTTAATCTTAGTAAATGTGCATCGGCTAGCTGCAAGATGCTCTGTAGCCAATTAACTGATTAAGCTGTAGACAACTAGTTAAGCTATTGATTAGTGGGTGATCTGGCTGTAGCCGATGCAGTCATTTTCTGTGTTCTGTTTTTCTATAAACGCTGACCAATTGCATCTTTGGCAGGAGCTTCCAGAGGCTTGTCCTGGCTTGGTTTGGGGAACTGCCCAATTTCATGAATTGCTTTCTGGTATTCAGATAACCTCTACTGGATTGACTTGGTCTAAGAAATTTTCCTTTTAGTATCATGAATAACAGCTTTGAGAGAGCTATTCATGCTGGGCTATTCAAAGCCACCCTCCATCTACACAGTAGATAATCGCCCCCCCCCCCAGGTGAATGCTGTAGGAGCCGGATGGGAAAGTTCTATGGAATTCTGAAAATGGAGCCGATTCTGATGAAGGGATTTGGTTGCTCTGCTGCTGTTTTCCTACTTCGCCTGTCTCTGCACTTGCTGACACACACTAGCAATGCTCTGAGGTAACTTCCCAAAGAAGAGCCCAGGAGGGAATTTGCACAAAATGTGTAAGGTGGTGCCAGGCTTAATCATTCACGTTCAAATTACAATAGTAAAAAAAAAAGTGTGGTTCTCCTCACCCTATCATTGCGGACTGCAAAGATTACAGAAACCCAGAGGCTGTGGGAAAGGCAAGTTCACGGGCTTACATTAACCTAATTAAGGAGGTAGCGGCAGGCCTGAGATCTCAGCCCTGGCTGCATGGCAGGCTCACCCAAGCACCTTAGAAACTAGCAAGTCCTCAGGAGAGCAGGTGACCCTGAGTCCCGGGAGAGGGCTCCCAGGTATCCATGTTTCAAAATGTCCTTTGAGTAACCCTGTGTTCAGCTCTGTCATAGGTCAGCAAGCTGCTGCCAGCTCCTTGGGAACTTAAAGCAGTTGTTGATGACCAGGTTCTAAAACCCAGAGAACCCTAGCCAGCAGACCTGGAGATGAGACAAAGTCTGTTTTCTCTTTGAGAGTCAGAGGAATGATTGTGAAAAAAAGGAATACTAAAGCCAAACAAATACATGACTCTTAATAATGGGGATGAAGAAGATTAGACAGGGCAAGAGGAGAAAGATCTTTGTGTGGATCCGTTTAAAACAACTCTGAATCGGGGATGTTTGAGGGATTGTCTGACGTCTTCTAAAGATTAAGACTAAAATAAGTTCTGGGCTTTTTATCACCAGTTTTAAAGGACTGCACTGGAATGTCTGCGGGTGCCTTTCCTTTTCAATTAAGCAACAACTGGAAGGGGGAAGTCAGCAGATACATCCCATTGCCTAATCAGGACACTTGAGGGCTGCCCAGGATTTCTGAAGCCTACCTAAGGTGAGGAGGAGAGGTTGTGAGAGCCAGTGAGGAGGAGAGGTTGTGAGAGCCAGTGAGGAGGAGAGGTTGTGAGAGCCAGTGAGGAGGAGAGGTTGTGAGAGCCAAGACAAACAACAAGTATCTCCTCTGTGCCCCAACCTTCCATGTGCACTGACCACACAACTAGTAACCTAAAAATGTCCCCTCCCCAAGGTCCCCAGCCCTTGACATTTTTGAATCATCATTCATAAACTCCTCAAGTCTTTTCTGTGAGAAGAATGAACGTGATTTCTGTTACCTGCCACTCAGCCCGAGATAAACTAGCGCGTTTATTATTACCTCTTCTGATAAGCCTGCAGGCTCCTGGGCCCGATTACCATTTAAGATGTGCGCAGGCATGTTTTGTGCACCGTGTAAAGGTTACTCTTGTGTTGTTCAAATGCAGATTTCTCTGCCCCCATATCGTGTTTCAATCTGGACACCTCACTATAATGCTTATGTCTAGGATCGCCTGTCTCAAGTTTGTGTTAACATTTCTTACCTCTATTCTTTGCCTTGTCAATAAATGCTGATCACCAATGCCTGGGCAGAAGAGAAAATAAGGAGGGACTTCTGCCAGCTAGCAGAAGGAGTGGGGGGAGGGAAGGAGAGAGGAGAGGGAGAGGGAAGTGGAGAGGGGGAGGAGGAGGAGGGAGAGGGAGAAGGGGTGACACCATCGGAAGAGACGTCTGAAGCCAAGAGAGCTAGAACAATACTAAAAGGCAAGTATCCCGGGGATGGAAGGTAGCCAGATCAGCATAGAGGTCAACTGCCCAGCTACTGAGATCCAGCTTGGAATGAATCTTGGTTTCTCTGTGTGGTTATTAGGGACTAGCATAGGGTAAAGCTGCCAGATCAACTCATTATTTACACTTACAAAATAATTCATTTTACAGATGTGAAAGAGTACGGAGAACAGCGCGTGTCATTAATAGAGCAAAACTGGAGGAGAGGACATTCCTGACTTACAACACTAACAGGCTTTCCTTCCTTTTTAAGGAGTGTGTGTGTGTGTGTGTGTGTGTGTGTGTGTGTGTGTGTGTGTGTAAATGCTAGTGTGTATGTGGATGCCCATGGAGTCCTGAAGAGGGCATCTGATCCCTTGAAGCAAAGTAACAGGCAATTGTGAGGCACCTCTTGTGGGTGTCGGGAACTGAACTTGAGTCTTCTGGGAGAGCAGCAAGCATTCTTAACTGCTGAGCCATCTTTTCCAGCAAGCCCCTAGTGGACATTCTGACAGCGGCACATTGGATTTCTCTGTCCACTGGGGCCCTAGGCTTTGTTATCTTTGTAAAAGCCATAAAGAAAAATTGTTGGACTCCCAAAAGCAGTGCTAGGAATCAGAGAGTGACCGTTTGCAATCCTTCACCCCACTTTGTCCCACGGGCTAGTGTATCTGAGACTCTGTGGTGGTCCTTAACTGTGGGTTGCATTCTGTTTTAGCATTACACCAAGAGTACTGTCTGTTTGAGAGCTGTTTCTTGTCAGTGAGAAGGCTCTGATGTGAAAGGTAAATAAAGTACCTCAGGAGATGAAGCCCCTCTCTACAGTTGACAGTCACTGTGGTGGTCTGAATGAATGGGGGTCTGAATGGCCCCCATAGACTCATAGGAAGTGACATTAGTGGAGGTGTGGCCTTGGAGTGGGCATGGCCTTGCTGGAGGAAGTGCATCACTAGAGGGTGGGACTTGAGATCTCTGAAGCTGAAGCTAGGTCTAGAGGCTCTCTCACTCTTCTTGCAGCCTGCAGGTTCAGATGTAGTACTCTCAGCTACTTCAGTATCATGTCTGCCTACATGTCACCGTGCTTCCTGCCATGAAAATAATGCACTAATCCTCTGGACTGTAAGCCAGCCCCAATGTACTCCTTTATAAGAGTTGCCAAGGTCATGGTGTTTTTTTTTTTTTTTTTTTTTTTTTTTTTTTTTTTTTGCAGCAATAAAACCCTAACTAAGACAACCATTTCCTTCATATGATACACATAGAAGCATGCACACAGACAGACAGACAGACACTCCTCTTTCATTCTGCTCCTTCCCCAGTCTACCCAAGTGTCATTGCAAAACAGCTGTCACTGAAGTTTTGGCAGGGTCTCCTAAGGCTCTGGCACATGCTGGGGAGGCCACCAAAGTTTCTGAGGCCTTTTAGCTTGGCCCCAGGCATTCCTCCTGTTGTGAGGCCTTTTTATTTTAAAAAACTAGAGGCGCCTTTTGTGGTTCGTTTTACATTTCTTTTGGTATTTGCACACATGAGTGCAAATGTATGTGCCATGACATGAATGTGCAACTCAGAACAACCTTTGAAAGCCGTTTCTCTACTACTATCCCCATTGGAGAGGGAATTCAGGCCACCAGGATGTTGACAAAGCACCTTTAGCCTCTTTACCAGGTTGTACCATCTCCAGACCCAGGAGACTGTTTATACGTCTCCTACTATGTGTTTTCCTGTTTATCAGCAAACCCTCAACTTTCTCACAGTGACAGCTGCTGTGGGAACCGCCCTGCCCTCTTGCCCCCTTCTATATCGTAAAGGCTTGGAAGGATCATCTGCCAGGTGTCACACCACCAGAGGTGCTGTCACCTCTGCCTGCATGACAACCAGATGCTGTAGGAACCAGGAAGTTAGGGGCACAGCCAGTCTGGGCGTTCTCTGTCACTGGGTTCTTACAATGAATCATTTTAAGAAAGAAAAGCTAGAGACACTGAGGATGAGACACACGTGAAGGAGAGAACAATATTTGGATGCTGTTTGTCTCATTCTTCTGAGGGAGAAGCTCTTTAATCTTTTTACTTTATTGATATGTCGTTGTCGAGAATGTGTATATTCAAGGTATATGGTATAAGGGTGATAATATGATGCTTGTATACATTGTGAAATGATCACCCATAATCAAAGTTATTAACAAACATGTCTATCACAGCACAAAGGTTGTAATTGTGTGTGTGTGTGTGTGTATGTATGTGTGTGTGTGTGTGTGTGTGTGTGTGTGTGTGCTGACAAGAGAATTTAAGATGGACTCTCTTTAAATTTCAAGTATGCAACTGTATTAGTCAGGGTTCTCTAGAGTCACAGAACTTATGAATAGTCTCTATATAGCGAGGTATTTATTGGTGACTTACAGTCTGTAGTCTAGTCCCTTAACAATGGCCGGCAGCAGCTGTGAAGTCCAAGGATTTAGCAGATGCTCAGTCCCACAGGGCAAGCAGGCAGAGCCCCACAAGGCAGGCAGGCAGAAAGAGAGCCTTCCTTGTTCCAGTGTCCTTATGTAGATCTTCAACTGAAGGTGTGTCCCAGATTAAAGGTATGGGTGGGTCACCACACCTGGATCTGGGACTTGCTTGTCCCAGATGACCTTGAGCTCAGTGATCTCCTTGCCTTAGTTTCCTAAGATTCTTAGCCTCTATGCCTCAAGATCAAGATCAAAGGTGGGCCTCCCAATTCTGGATTGTGATTCATTCCAGATATAGTCAGGTTGACAACCAGAAATAGCCACTACAGCAACACAACATTATTGAAGTTTGTTTTCTTCTTTCTTTTTAAAACAGAATCTCTCTGTGTAGCCCTGGCTGTCCTGGAACTCTTAACATAGACCAGGCTGCCCCAGAACTTACAGAGATGCACCTGCTTCTACCTCCTGAGTGCTATGATTAAAGCTGTGCACCACTATGTCTGCTACAATACAGAGCTGTCAATCACAGTTTCCAGACTGTGCGCTGGAAGATCAGAGTTCACTCCTTCTCATGGGTGTGACACTTGCCTGGAACCAACTAAGGAGGCTGAGTTTCTAGTCCTCTACTTCCCCAGTTCATGCTGTGCTGGGTATCAAAGCCAGGACTTCTTACATCTAAGCAAGCAACCTGCTTAGTGAGCTATGTCCCAAGCCCTTACTATTCTTATCATTGAAACAGAGACATTGGGATCAACATCTCCCTAATTTCTTTCCTGCTTCTGGAGACTTCATTCTAGTATCTGTTTCTGTGCATTTATTTTCAGTTTAGCCTCTAAATGAGACCATGTGTCCTGTGTCTGGCTTATTTCACTTTGTATAAAGTCTACCAGGCCTGTCCATATTGTTATACTTAGCAAGGTTTCCTTCTTTTTTCTCCTCTAAGAATTATTTATTTTATGTATGTGAGTACAGTGTCTTCAGACACACCAGAAGAGGGTATCAGATGATTCCATTACAGATGGTTGTGAGCCACCATGTGGTTGCTGGAAATTGAACTCAGGTCCTCTGAAAGAGCAGTCAGTGCTCCTAACCAATGCTCGAGCTATCTTTCCAGCCCAGATTTGCTTCATTTTATGGCAGAATAACATTACACTGACCATGTGCGCGCGCGCGCGCGCGCGCGCGCACACACACACACACACACACACACACACACCATTGTTTTTACTCATTCATCTGTCTACAGACATTTAGCTTGTCTTTCCATCTTGGCTATTGTCTAACATTTCAGCGACTTTAGGAATACAGACATGTCTTTAAGATACTGATTTCATTCCTTTGGATTTATGATGGCTTTTTTATTTGTTTGTTTTACTCTGTAACTATACAAAGATGTTAACATTCAGCAGGAACTGAACTTTTAGTTTGTGGTTTGGCTCTTATCCTGGACTGATCATACAGGCAATTCAGATTCCAGCCACCTTTCTGTCCCATCACCCCATAGCCACTGCACTGTGCCATGCTGTTAAGTGGGGATTTCTGGAAAGTTTGATGGCTTAAGTGCATTTCAACCTAGGACTCTGTGCACTTGATGTGTTTATGTTTATATGCATACATGGTAAATCAATGCACAAATATATATCCCAGAGTAGCATTGCTGAGCGGCCTGGTGAGAGAGACAGCGAATGAACCCTCCTTTTTCTTTTGAGATTTGGCCAGGAGCCCCAAAGATGCTTGCCCCAAGAAGGGGGACACTGTGAAGCCTCTGGGAATAAAAATGCAGGAAATACTGACAGTCTCTTTAGTATGCAGTTTATGCAAATCAGCTGTATTTAAAGAGGGAGCTGAGGCACAGAAGCCATACAGAAGAAGCAGCCGTGTTCAATGGTGGCTTTAGCTTGGGAAGGGTCAGGCCCAGAACCCTTCTGGTTATTTCTGCATGCTTCCCCCAGCTTCCTGTTCATTTTGCCTTTCTCTGCAATGATGTTGGTCACAAAGATCTCTGTGGCAGCTTTGCAGGATTATTCACAGTCTGCAGGCTTCCTGGAGCTCCCTGCTGATAGAGACTTCTGTAGAGGGGACAGAAGAAATGGTTATTGCCCATCCTAGGAATCTGGTCCTCTCCAGCTCCATCGGTCACTCGTCCCCAGTAACACACTGTCCTTTGTCCTGTTGCAGTGTGTTCTGGAATGTACTCCAGAGGTCCATGTAAGAAAGAGTTGGTCTCCAGCTTTGTGCTACTGGAAGGCAGTGGAGCTTCCAGAAGGTGGGGCCCATTGGGAGGTTTTAGTTTGTCATGGGCATAGCTCTTCCCCTCTGAACATGTAGTGAGCAGCTAGGCACCACCACTAGCTTTCTGGTGTAGCATTCTGGTTCACCACAAAACCAGAAGCACAGGCCTACTAACCACAGCCAGGGAGGGACCTTTGGAACCAAGGGCTCAACAACCTTTCCTTCTTATAAAGTAAGAAGAATCAGCTACTTTGTCACAGTGCTGAAGAGCAGGCTCCTGCATCCCTTCAGATCTAGAGGTGGCAGCTATTCCCAGCATCTGCAGTCTCTGGATCCACCCACTCCCTTCTTGCCTCCTCCTGTCCTGTCCACACTTCTGTACACAACTGTTTCATCAGTTTTTGCAGTTAAAAACTTTGAAATATTCTGTTTGTTTCCTGTCGGGCTCTGGTGGCTATTGTTTGTCATGAGCCTTCCTTTCATTTTGTCCTTACAGTAGCTTGGGGATGTCTGTCTACAGATTTAATCGACAAAACCTGAAGTTTTGGGCTTCAGTCTGTGCTTTTAATAAACACCCTAGGACAAGGTCCTACTGTCTGTGTGCATGTGCATAAGCCAGAGGTTAACCTTAGGACTCATTCCTCAGGGGCCATCAGCCTGGTTTCATTTTAGTTCAAATGGATTCTCTGACTGGCCAGGAACTCCCTGATCCCATCAGGCTGTCTGGTCAGGGAGCCCAGAGCTCCTTCTACCTCTGCTCCCCATCCCTTGGATTACAAGTGGTACCTCCATATCTAGGTTTCTTTAAATATGGGTTCAGGGGGGTGAGCTTAGACCCTCAGCTTGGCCAATAGGTACCTTGATAACTGAGCCACCACCACCCCTCCCTCCCACCCCCAGCCCTCTCTCTTCTTTGCTCCTTTTGTGCGTTTATGTTGAAGAACCTCTTTCTAACTCATGCTGTAGCATAGGTAGGCCTTGACCTTCAGGTCCTCCTGAGGAGCAGGGGTTGCAGGCCGTGCTCCTAGACCCCATGGCTAACTGTTGATTGTGTACTTTCCAAGCTTTCTTTTGGGATTCTCCTCTGCTTATTATTTTGTTTCCTGGCTGAGGTCATGATTTGTCGTGAGCTGTGACAAGGGAAATTTTATGTATTGGTAGTGTTGTCATGGTGTTGCCGTATGACTGCGGTGATTGCTTAACCTCTTCCAGCCTCGGTTTTCCTCGTCCCTACAAGTGACATAATAGAGCTGCTTTAAGTGACAGGATTTGCATTCCAGCTTTGGCACCGAGTTGTTTGACCTCAAGGCTCTTGCATAAGTTCTTTCAAGTTTAACTTTTCTACATTCTTAGGGTGGGGTTAACACTACTTGGCTTGCCTATCAGTTGTCAGACAAAAGTGTGATCATGTGTGAGATGTTTGGAGACTTTAAAGTACTGTACAAACATAAGGGCCTGCTCACAATCGGCCACAGATTCCTTCTTGCCCCAAGTGGGTGTTTGTTTAGGTTTCTTCTTGGCTACGCCAGGGAGGAGGATCAAACAGAGTGGTGGTTCTGGGTTTTCTGAGGGAGCTTGTGATGAGGATGGAGGGAATGCCAGGTAAGGTACCCGTTGCTCCGGCAGCTTTCTGAAGCTGGCACTTGATGGCTTCGTTGCAGTGAGGACCAGGAATGGCAGACCGGGAGCAGACTTTGAATGTTTGGTAGTAAGGAGGCAGTCAGCCCAGCCCAGCAGGGTTGGATAGGGAATTAGAGGGGGCTGCAGAAGCCTTTCTGTTAACTAAAGGTCATGGTGTAAAGATCAGCAGTCATGGGTGGCTTAGCCTAGGTGGAACCCGGGACACACACACACACACACACACACTCTCTCTCTCTCTCTCTCTCTCTCTCTCTCTCTCTCTCTCTCTCTCTCTCATATATATATATATATATATATATATATATGAGAGAATGAGAGAGAGAGAGGTGGGGGAAGAGAGAGAGGAGTCTAAGGCCCTGTGCCATGTGAGTAGTATTTGTGGTTCCTCCTAAGCAGTGCTCTCTATATCAGCTGCTGACTGGGGAGCCCAGGTTCCATGTCCCCAGGTGACTCTTTGCCCACAGGCATTGCTGGTACAGAGGGACTGTCTCATCATCTCGGGATGATTTGCTGCCTCAGCTCATCTGTGATTTTGCTGACTTCCTAGCGTTTGGCCTGAGACCATGGGACTCTGGTTAGGCCTCCTGGGGTCCCAGGGGCCAGGGCTATTATGTCAGAATTCGAGTGACCCACATACATACCTGCTTCCTCTTCTGTCCTTCCTCCCATGTGTGCATTCTCCTGTGTGTGTTCTCCTGTGTGTGTGTATATTCTCCTGTGTCTGCATTCTACTGTGTGTGCATTCTCCTGTGTATGTGTTCTCCTGTGTGTGTGTGTATTCTCCTGTGTCTGCATTCTACTGTGTGTGCATTCTCCTGTGTGTGTGTTCTCCTGAGTGTGTATATTCATTCTCCTATGTGTGTATTCTCCTGTGTGTGTGTATTCTCCAGTGTGTGTGTTCTCCTGTGTGTATTCTTCAGTGTATGTGTTCTCCTGAGTGTGTATATTCATTCTGGTATGTGTATATTCTCCTGTGTGTGTGTATTCTCCTGTGTGTGTGTATTCTCCAGTGTGTGTGTTCTCCTGTGTGTGTGTTCTCCTGTGTGTGTTCTCCTGTGTGTGTTCTCCTGTGTGTGTGTTCTCCTGTGTGTGTTCTCCTGTGTGTGTTCTACTGTGTGTGCATTCTCCTGTGTGTGTGTTCTCCTGTGTATGTGTATTCTCCTGTGTGTGTGTTCTCCTGAGTGTGTATATTCATTCTCCTATGTGTGCATTCTCTTGTGTGTGTGTATTCTCCAGTGTGTGTGTTCTCCTGTGTGTGTGTTCTCCTGTGTGTGTTCTCCTGTGTGTGTTCTACTGTGTGTGCATTCTCCTGTGTGTGTGTTCTCCTGTGTATGTGTATTCTCCTGTGTGTTTTCCTGTGTGTGTGTTCTCCTGAGTGTGTATATTCATTCTCCTATGTGTGCATTCTCCTGTGTGTGTGTATTCTCCAGTGTGTGTGTTCTCCTGTGTGTATTCTCCTGTGTGTGTATTCTCCTGTGTATGTGTGTTCTCCTGTGTCTGCATTCTACTGTGTGTGTATTCTCCTGTGTGTGTGTTCTCCTGTGTGTGTATTCTCCTGTGTCTGCATTCTACTGTGTGTGCATTCTTCTGTGTGTGTGTGTTTTCCTGTGTGTGTGTTATGCATTTTCCCATGTGTGTATTCTCTTTTGTGTGTGTATTCTTCCATTCGTGTAGTCTCTTGTGTGTGTGTGTATTCTGTGTGTGTATTCTCCTGTGTGTGTATTCTCCTGTTTGTATATTTTCTTGTGTGTGTATTCTCCTGTGTGTGTATTCTCCTGTGTGTATACGCTCCCATATGTATATTCTTCTCTGTGTGTGCATTCTCCTGTGTGTTTGTTCTCCTGTGTGTGCATTTTGTGTGTGTGTGTGTTCTCCCATGCAATCTATCTCTATTTCCATTTTTTTTTTTTTTTGGACACGGCCACTCTCTGTAGCCCACTGTATGATTCATTCTTCCTTCCAGATATTTTTCTTTGTTCTTTCTAAGATTTTATATATCTTTGTTCTTTTAGGTTTTTTTTTTTCCAGAACAGAATCTCTCCATGTAGCTCTGGCTGTCCCAGAACTCGATTTGTCTACAATGCTGACATTGGACTAGAAGACCTACCTGCCTCTGCCTCCTGAGTGCTGGGATTAGAGGTGCAATCTACTACACTTGGCCTATTTTCATTTTTAATCATGTGTATGTGTGTGTCCTTGTGTGTAGACTTGTTGTATATGAGTGTTCTTGGGAGCTGAAAAAGAACTTGGGATCTCCTAAAGATGAATTGCAGATGGTTGTGAACTGCCTGTCATGGGTGCTTGAAACCAAACCTGAATCCTCTACAAAAACAGTTATCTTTATGTTCTTAACCACTGAGCCAACCTTCCAGACCCCCTTCTCTTCCTCCCTCTCTCCCTCTCTCCCTTCCTCCCTCCCTTCTCTCAATAGAATGCCAACCTGGAGAAGGGAGAGCTAAGGAACTGGAATCTGGATCTCCAGTTTCCTCTCTGGAGTCAGATGCTGGACCTGAAGGGGAAAGCAGGGTCTGGGACAAATGCTGTAATCCCAGGTCTCCTTGCAGAGTACCCAGGTGCCACTGGTATACCACCTGGAAAGGAAGTCTGAGACCCACATTTTCCCTGAGGGCATCTGCACACCAGGCAGGAGGGATCCAGTCTAATTGGGAGCAAAAGCCTTCCCTGTGGAGGATTTTAATGAAGCAGCTCTCTGAGAGGATCCTTACTTGTTCCTGTTGCTTTATTGGGGGTGGATGTGGACTCATATACTTTCTTCTGGGTGAACCAGGGATTGTATGAACTTGGGGAGAAGGTATGAGAATACCCAGGAGGAGTAGCTGAAGGCTCAAGGGCATCTAGATACCTATTAGCATGGAGAACTCTAGCTGCTTTGCTACATGACTGAGTGACCATGGTCCTCTTGGTTGATGGTCTCAGAGCAGGTACTGGAGGCTGGGAGAGGGCAGCTCCACTCTTACCATCTCAGATCTCTGAGATTCCTGGGGCTCAAACACACCCCACTTCAACAGTTCTTATGCCTGTCTGGTAGCACTGTCTCACATGCCCTGCACCTTCCTTTTCCTTCCTTTCATTGTTTTAAGACAGGATCTTACTATGTAGCCCACTGACTGACTCACTCCTTCTTCTAGGTGTATTTTCTCTGTGTGTCTCTGTCAGTCAGTCTGTCTGTCTGTCTCTATATCTACCTATGTATGTATGTATGTATATGTATGTATGTATGTATGTATGTATGTATGTATGTATGTATGTATGTATCTATCTATCTATCTATCTATCTATCTATCTGTCATCTATCTCATTTTGTAGCCCAGGCTGATGCATCACTTAAAACAATCTCCCTGCTTCAATCCCCCAAATGCTGAGAGTATAGTCATGGCTCTTTCATTTTTTGTTTACTGAAGACACCTGCTGGGTTCTGGGTTCTGTGACTTGGCTTCTCATGCTGCCCTAGTTAGTAAAACACCACTGGGGAGTGCATGTCAGGGAGCCCAACCATGGAACATAGATCTTGGCTGGCCCATGACACATATTTCAGGATAGACATAGATGGTCAGGTGTGAATGAAGAGACTGAAATATTAAAACTATGCATCAGGAGAATGTCCTCCAAACTGCCCACTGATTTCCTCTCTCACTTCTACCTTTCTAAATCATATGTTCCATCCCATCCTTTTTTAAAAAAATGTATTTATTTATTACATATAAGTACATTGTAGCTGTAATCAGACACAGCAGAAGAAGGTATCAGATCTCATTACAGATGGTTGTGAGCCACCTTGTGGTTTCTGGGAATTGAACTCAGGACCTCTGGAAGAGCAGTCAGTGCTCTTAACCACAGAGCCATCTCTCCAGCCCGTTCCATCCCATCCTTAAAGCTCACTTGGGGACCACTATGCCTGGCAAAGAACTTATTTATCTATTTTTCACTTTTATGTGCATTTCTGCTTTGCCCACATATATGTCTGGGTGAGAGTGTAAAATCTTGTAGTTCCAGACTGTTGTGAGCTGCCATGTGGGTGCTGGGATTTGAACCCAGGTCCTCTGAAGGAGCAGTCAGTAGCCTTAACAACTGATTTATCTCTCCAGCTCCTGACAAGGACTTCTTTGCTGGGGGCCTGCCCCAGCTGGAATGTGTTGAAATGGAACACACTATCTAACATAGATTAAATACTGTTGCTCTCTGGTCTTGTAGGAAATTTAACTCTTTCTTATTGTTCTGTGTTAAAAACTTAACTCTTACTGTTCTGTGCTTCATTAAGTGCTGAGGAAACTTGAATTTTTTATCTCTCTTATTATTTACTTCATATTTCTCTGTGTTTGAATAAGTGCTGGAAAACAAATCTTGCTCACTGTATAAACTTATTTTATAATTCTCTGTACTTGAATAAGCAATGGAAAACTTACCTCTTAGTTACTTTATAAACTTATTTTATAATTCACCAGGAGCCATCAAGGAGAAGCTACAAACTATCAGGTGCTCTTCCTGATGAATGTTTATCCAGATAATTTAATGTTTATGCATGTAAACATTCTCTGTTGTAAACTTCTTATTCAGTTTATGATTTGAATTTATGTGTAAATTTCTGGTGAACTTCTTACCATGGGATCATGTATTCTGAAAGATGCATACATGCTGAGGACAAAGAGAAAAGAGGGAAATGAAGAACTTTTCAGAGAGAAGATCCCTCTTTTCTTAGAGAACTTTCATAGGAAACTTTTCTTAAGATTTATTTTATATGAGTACACTGTAGCTGTCTTCAGACACACACCAGAAGAGGGCATTTGATCTTACAGATGGTTGTGAGCCACCATGTGGGTGCTGGCAATTGAACTCAGGACTTCTGGAAGAGCAGCCAGTGCCCTTAACTGCTGAGCCATCTCTCCAGCCCCCATAGGAAACTTTTTAGAGAGAACTTAGAAATAAAGACTAAAATCACTTTTCAAAGTGTCTCCCTGTGACTTCAACTAGCAGGCTGGGAGTTAGAGCCATACAGTTCCTAAAGAGTTAGAACTTTAGTTAATGCCCTGCTGTTTTACTATGAGGTACTAAATATCCGAGACTGCAGGTTCTGGCCTCCAAGAAACTCAGACGAGCAGGCCAGCTACCAGCAAAGTGACTTAGACTTAAGACAGGCAAGCAATTTATTATTAAACAGCAGCCCTAAATATTTTGCAAGACATAATCTTGCCCCCACTGATATCCTTTCTCCTCTGCTACCTCAAAAGAGGTAAAGAACCATTGGGGCTGGCCTCTAGCAATAGACATATGCTGTATAGTGTCAGGAAATTCAGTAGAGGATTTATTACTAAGGCTCTTGTCTCTCTTGCCTGGAAGCCTTGCCTCTCATTGGCCAGGCGAGAGGGAGGCCTGGAGCAATTGACTTTTAGTGAACCAAGAAAAGAAAGTCATGCTTGCAAAAATAAAAACCTTTACATAACTAACAATCATAGACGTATACATATTGATACAGAGACATGGACAGATTCACATTTTTGTTGGGCCCAACCATCTATCTCATCAACTTCACTATTATTCATGCATTCTTATATTAACACACCTATATTTACATATGCATATATATATATGCATGGTGGATGGAGCAAAAGCCCCCATGAGCAGGTTTCATTGAGTAAGCACCAACACAAAAAGAATGTATTCATTCTGAATGAAAGATAAGCTCTAACCTTTATTGCTTAGAGAAAGAAAAAAACTACATTTTTATGTATGAAAAAGCCTTGTCCTTATCAATAATAAGAAACTTGCTGTTAAGAAAGAATCTTTTTGAGCTAAAAACATTCAATGGAAAAAGGACAGCCTCTTCAATAAATGGTGCTGGTTCAACAGGAAGTCAGCATGCAGAAGAATGCAAATCGATCCTTTCATATCTCCTTGTATAAAGCTCAAGTACAAGTGAATCAAAGACCTCCACATAAAACCAGGCACACTGAAACTAATAGTACAGAAAGTGGGAAAGAGCTTAGAACACATAGGCACAGGGGAAAATTTCCTGAACAGAACACCAATGGCATATGCTCTAAGATCAAGGATCAACAAATTGGACCTCATGAAATTGCAAAGCTTCTGTAAGGCAAAGGACACTGTCAAAAGGACAAACCAACAACTGACAGATTAGAAAAATATCTTCATCAATCCTATATCTGATTGAGGGCTAGCATCCAATAGATACAAAGAACTCAAGATTATTTATCATTAGTATATCCAGAGAATCAAATAATCCTATCTAAAAATTGGATACAGAGCTAAAAAAGGATTCTCAACTGAGGAATATTGAATGGATGAGTAGCACCTAAAGAAATGCTTAGCATCCCTAGTCATCAGGGAAATGCAAATCAAAACTACCCTAAGATTCCACATCACACTCATCAGAATGGCTAAGATCAAAAACTCAGGTTACAGCAGATGCTGGTGAGGATGTGGAGAAAGAGGAACACTCTTCCACTGTTGGTGGGATTGTAAATTGCTACAACCACTCTGGAAATCAGTCTGGCAGTTCCTCAGATAAGTAGACATAGCACTATCTGAGAACCCAGCTAATCCACTTCTGGGCATATACCTAAAAGAAGCTCCAACATCTAACAAGGACACATGTTCCACCATGTTCATAGCAGTCTTATTTATAATAGCCAGAATCTGGAAAGAACCCAGATGTCCTTCAACAGAGAAATGGATACAGAAATTGTAGTACATATATACAATGGAGTATCACTCAGCTGTTAGAAACAATGACTCCATGAAATTCCTAGGCAAATGGATGGAACTTGAAGCTATCATCCTGAGTGAAGTAACCCCGTCACAAAAGAACATTCATAGTGTGAACTCACTTATAAGCAGATATTAACCCAAAAAGCTTGACTACCCAAGAACCAACTCACACAACTTTTGAAGCTCAAAGATTGCAGATGTCTCAGTCCTTCTTAGAAGGGAGAACAAAACACTCATGGGAAGAAATAAAAACAAAAAGACTGTCAGGATATCTGACTGTTTTCATTCCTTATGTTGGAGGCTCTTGCATATATATCATCTCCCGTAGTAGAAGTTTATTTATTCTCCTAGCTACGTATTATTCTATTGTGTAAATATACTGATTTATTTGCAAATATCTACATTTACAGATAAACGCTTTTTTATTGCAAAGTCCTAAAAGTTATTTACATTTGTGTGTGAGACAGAGATTCTGAGTCTCACTATGTAGCCCTGGATTTCCTGAACTCATTATGTAGACCAGGTTGGCCTCAAACTCAGAGACGTGCCTGCCTCTGCCTCCAGAGTGCTGGGACTAGAAGTTGGCGCCACCAGAACGAACAGTTGTTTACCTTTTAAACTGGAGTATCTTGACAATTGTCTCAGCTAGCTATTAGCCTTCACACTATCTTCCATAAAAAATTAATTGGTTGTATGGAAACCTTACTGATCTTGGCAGGAACTCTGTCGAAGAGCCTAGGGGGCGCTGGAGAGCTTGTTCTTCCCTGTCCCGCAAAAGAATGCTTTTAAAGTTTCTTTGGAGTGAGGCAGATGCCAAGTTCTGCCTGGGCCGGTGTAATTGATAGGTTAGTGTTCTCCGAAAAACGTCTCCACTTTGCATTTCCAACAGTTATTTGAGAACGGGGACCCTGGGGCTTCCGGTCTGGTATCCGTCTAGTTTTAGGGGTGGGGATGGAAGACAGGTGCTAGGAAAATGCTCTGTCCTGAGTTTCGCCTGTAGACTAATTTTTTTCCCCCTCTCTCAAACATGTTCCCCTTCTCGGAGCAACTGTGGTTATATTGGAGAGTTGCTTAAGCATCTGTGAGTGGCATTGCTTTAATATTGGTAACACTGAAGTTACTCTGTGTATTTCATTTGTTCTATCGAAAATCGGGGGAGATTAGATCCACGCCTTCCCTGTTCTGAAATGACCATCTCAAATTTCTTCTCAGATGTTTTGGCAACAAGGCAACCCCTGGTGTATTGTGCACGGAGCACGTTTACACTCCTGGGGTTGATTTGTTGTCCTGTCGTGTGTCGTCCCCCCCCCCCCCCTCAAGTCTGTATTTTGGAAAGAAGTCCTGTCCTTGACCTTTAGTTAACTCTAATCTTTGCTCATTCAAAGGCTGTCTGTGGAAAAGAAAGCTGCAAGAAACCTGTAAGACATTAGAAATCACTGTTGCCAAGAATGAACAAAGCTTTATCATCACGGTGTAAAACCCGTCGGCTTTACTGCTCAGAATCAAACATTTGAGTAGCCCGCGGTCCTGTGGCTCCATCTCAGTGTATGCTCCCTCCGCGGAGCTGGGCAACCAACTGCCTTGCTAGAATCTTCCTGCAGGGAGGAACCATAGCAATCCAGCTGGTAAACAAGCAAGATCCCTGCGAACGGCAGAGGGAATGAATAAGCCTAGGATACACTATTGTACAGCAAGCAAATGGATGAACCTAACCTTTCTGTCTCCACCTCTGGGGCACTGGGATAGGCCTGTGCCACCACACTTGGTTTCGGGAGGCGCGGAGGACTAGACCCTCAGATGGTTTGAGGCATGTGCGCATTCTGCCATCGCTGTTATTTCCAGGATACTTAGTGTATTTTATAAAAGCATTTTTGATAGTTAAAAAAAAAACAATTGGAAAAACGAAACAAAACAAAAGCAGGTATGTTAAACATCCTAGGTGTTAATATTTTAGAGACAAACTGAACTTTGAGAAAATATACTTCTTTCCTCATATCCCATCCCCTTCATCTAAGAGAAAATAGCCTTCACTGTTCTAAGGGTCCATGATTTGTCAAAGAATGATACCCCGGACTCAAATAGTTTGTAAACACAAAGAGTGTTTTATTCTGCAGAAGTCTGACATGCTGGGGTCTACGATCTACAAAGACAGAGAGACCCTGAAGTGAGCTCGCAGGCCCGATTTTAAGCACATTAGGGGAATTCTGGGGAGGGGCAGGTAACCTCTATTTTAATCTTGGTTCTATCTCTAGGAACATTCGAGAACTTTGCTAGGACGGGGGGGGGGTGGTGTGCTGGAAACTGTAGCTGGGGAAGTCTGGAAACTGCTGCTGACCCATTGTCCTTGCCTCAGGCCAGGTGGCTGGGCAGCTTCTGCCGTCTGGACTTACCTGGACTTGCCCAGTTCTTGGAAACAGAGATTTAGGCCTAGTCTCTGAAAGGCCAATTTGAAGCCTGTCATGGAGTCACCTTAGCCTTCTCATTGTAAAATGCCTAACTGTGTGCTGTAAACATATCGAATACTCAGAAGTGAACACAGATATATTTAGTATGTCCTTTAGGCTCAAACATTAATAATTTAGTGTGTTCAATTTTGGTTAGAACAAAATAGTTCAACTGGCTATCACTGATATAGCTAGGGACCATTGTAGTTCTTGCCTTAGATTAATAAAAAAAAATTTTTTTTTTTGGTCAGTCTTGCACTTTATTGTCGTTGTCACCTCAGGCCTTGGCTGCGTGCTTGCGCAGTGGGTACAGTTGCTCCTGCTGCGGCTTCCTGGTCTTCAGCTTCTTCTGGTGCTTGGTAAGCCGGTGGCTCACGGCTCTAGTCTTCTTGGGTCGCAGGTCCAGGGACCTGTACTTCTTTCCCTTGGAGAATTTCCTGAAGTTTTCCTGTTGAGTCTGATTAGTGACAGCGAGGACGCGGGCAATGGACTTGCGAATGACTCGTATCTTGGAGAGCTTTGACGCAGAGCGTCCTGACACTTTGGCGCTGCAAAGCTGGGACAGTTCCACCTTCAGATCGTCCAGTTGTTTCAACAGCTCCTCCTTTTTGCGGCGCAGGTCCCGCTGCGTTGTTCATGGCTGAGGCCGCCTGGTTCGAGAGCCAGATTTTATTTTTTAATGTGTTCTTTGTTCGTGTGTGTGTGTGTGTGTGTGTGTGTGTGTGTGTATGTGTGTGTGTGTGTGCATGCATATCTGTGCACCGTGGACATGTCTGGCTTCTGCAGAAAAAAAAAAAAAAAAAAAAAACCAACCATCAGGTCCCCTGGAACTGGAATTACAGATGACAGTAATCTGCCATATGGATACAGGGAACCACCATATAGATGTTGGGAATTGAACCTGATTCCTCTGGAATGGCCAGTGTTCTTATCCATTGGGCCACCTCTCAAGCCCCAGTAATGGCCTTCTTATAATTCATTAAAATGTTCCTTTTTAAAATAAAGTTTTATTTATTACATATAAGTACACTGTAGCTGTCTTCAGACACACCAAAAGAGAGCATCAGATCTCATTACAGATGGTTGTGAGCCACCATGTGGTTGCTGGGATTTGAACTCAGGACCTCTGGAAGAGCGGTCAGTGCTCTTAACCGCTGAGTCATCTCTCCAGCCCAAAATGTTCCTGTCTCTGTTAGTTAAACAGAACTCCTCTGTGGAGCATTCAACTCTCATCTCATGCAATACAGTTTTCTGGATCTTGGCATAATCTTGGAAATTATATAAAATTAAATCTATGGAGAGACGAGATCTACATCTTCACACAATGATATGGATACAATCATTCCTTTAGCCCTCAATCTTCACATCCACAAATTCAATGAACCTTGGACGAAAAGCTGCTGAAAGAATTCCAGAAAATTCCAAAACATAAAGCTTGACCTTGCTGTTCTCCGGGTGGGATGATGAGCAGAAACACCTGGAGGTCATTCCCCATCCCCCATCCTCCACATTTCTCAAGTGCACCCCCTTCCACATGGTTTTTGAATGTCCTCTCAACTATCAACCCTATACTGTGTGGTTAGACCTACAAAGGTTGGTGTCATTGTATTAACAAGTGGTTTTCTTGCCATTCTTTCCTAAGCAGTGCGGTAGAAGAGTG